>NC_089317.1:13939159-13959159 GCF_036669915.1 Pocillopora verrucosa
TAACAATCCAAATTGATCCTAACTACTCATTAGAATTGCTAAAACTAAAAACATTCCATTCTAAAACTAAAAACATTCCATTCTGATTAGCTGTTTCACAAATAGCCACGAATCTTTTGAAGCCTTTCAATTTAAATACACTAAACGAGTTTATGAAAATAGAGAAAATATGGAGGGTTATTTTTTACTTCCAAAACCGTGGTCCCCAAATGAATTCTTCCACCTTGCCCCAAAAAATTTTCAAATTTTCCGCAACTTCACCTTTTCCTATTCGTAGGTCCGGCCAAGCCTTTATGGTCATTGGCTCCCGTATAGCCACTAACTATGGCTTATAAATACAGGTGTTTAGTGTTTAATTGTAAAACTCGGAGAATAAAGACATTTTAAAGCTACCGTCCGTAGTTCCGTCCGTTCGTTTAAAAGATTTTTTTTTAAATTTGATATGATAGCTGTAGTCAGTTTTTCCATGCAGGTTGTCTGGATGTTCCTTTCGCAGAGACGTGGGGGGGACAGAGACACCAACACAACATTTCACCTGCCGTTCGCTTCGAAAATTAAGTTTTCATCCCGAGTTCATTTGTTAAATAAAATAGGAAAAAAAAATACTTCGAACGGAAAACAGAATTATTTGAACGCCTGGATCTTCTGAAAAAAGGTCTCCTAAACGAGTGGCCCTGATCATATTTAAGCATGGTAAACACATTAGCCTTAACTTGGCTGTTTCTCGAAGTTCAGTGTTTTCCTACATGCCTTTTCCACGTGAAATGAGGCGATTGAATATATATAATAAACACTAAAAGAACTGCAGCTGATGGAAATTTAAAATTTCTTATCTAAAGGCTGTGGAATTAGCGAAGTATAACCTAGTTACATTTTGGCTTTACAATACGATTGTTTTTTGTAAGTTACAAAACGTAAATATAATTCTTCTTGGTGCCTTTCCGAATGCCACCGATGCCTTTCCCGATACCTCCATTGTTTAATACAGTAGTAAAAGATATATGTGTCATCAACACTTTTGAAAAATTGCTTCACATTTTATTCAGCGAAGTATACTGTTAACATTTCGGCTTTACAACACTATTGTTTTCTGCAACTACAACTGATATGTCTCTATATGAAGTATTAAATTTGTTTCCCCGCTGGCCACTCGTATTTCGGTCATTTCTTCATCCCCCGCTAGTCGCCCGTGATGTAGTAACTCCCTTTAAAATTTAATTTCTGCTATTCTTACGGAGTTCTGTAGCTGTTATGGCAAAATCTGCTTACAGACTTCCTGTATATTTCCTCGTTGCATTATTATCTGTTGCTGAACAGAACGCAGGGCTGTCGCAACAGCAACAAAGATGATTTATTCCTGATGAACGTAGTCTTCACAGCTACAAAACTCTAAAACGACTCGTCACAGTAAACACTGATACACGGTCTCAGCCAAACTTCAAATAACCACAACTGCCGTTAAACTCAACCTCAGTCACACTTGAGTAAAGTCAACCTCCGTCACACTACTCAGCTTGTGAAAAACCAGTCATGCATCTAGTCACACAAATTGGCTCATTTACTTAACAGCATGAGATTCTAGAACTTTCCGGCCAATCTTGTTACAGTGGCATTCCAACGTTTGACTAGTTACAGCATATTACACGGACTTGAAAAACTGCTGATGCGCAGTGATGCAAAACTGATTAAATATTCAAGAAACTTCTAGGCCTAAATTAGCATACTCACGAGACTTCTAGACAGTCACTCAAGTCACGCAACAATTTTTCTTCATATGCATGATCACCGTCTGGGAAGCGAATAACCGAGCTTTTAGCAAGGCAACAACCTGCAGGTCTTTTCATAATTATTGATTAATTTCTAAGTAAACAGATTCTTAAAAGCCATTTTCCGAGAAAATCGAAATCGCAAGACACTCGTGAAAAAAACGAATTTTTTTTCCTTTCGCCAAAACATCCCTTTTAGTAACCTTATTGAAGAAAAAATAATTTTGGGTTCAAGCGATTCGTTGTACGGGAGAAATTATAAAAAGTTTGAAAAATTGAGTTTTTGCTGGATTTTCGTACTCAAAACAACAGTCACGAACTGTTTCGCCACTTACTATTGCACGTGCCTCTACGATTTTATTTTTAATTTAATTATTCCCGTCTAGTATTACGAAATGCTGAAACAGCGTTAGAGGAGTTTGTCTCGTTTGTTGGGAGAGCTTTGTTTTTTGTCATGGCTTCGGCAACGTTTCACTCATGTATTTTTTCTGGTTTATTACACGACGCCACACCCTGTGGTTTAAGCAGCGATTATCCAGGCCAAGTTGAAGTTCTCGCTTTAAGAAATTGTACAAGGGACATATCGAGGCACTACGAGCTGTATGGATTAAAAGCAGATACAGCACTTGACACTGAATGGAAACTGCTGTTAGCAAGAGCAGGTAAATCTTATGTACTGTCTGACCGTCTTACGTAACGACTAATAGTGGTGTACATTTCCATCATCTCTTTATCACAGACCTCACGATGGTCATGTTATTCTAAGAAAATCTTCGGGCGCTTTCCATTCAGCCCAAAATTTCGAAAGTTTCGGTTAGAAATCAAATGGAATGGACCATTTCGGTTCGGTCCTACCAGAATATTTGGGAACGCCTTTGAAGCTGGTCCACTTTGACCGGTCAGGTTATTTCGGTCGGTCAGGCTATTTCGGTCGGTCAGGCTATTTCGGTCGGTCGAACCGAAATGTCCCCTTCCATTTGACAAAATTATTGTCCCCAGTACTTGCGTACCGCTCTTTTGTATCCTGCTTGCAAGAACAATAAGCAAACGAGTTCATCTCTTTAAAAATCGCAGGCTTTTATCCGCGGCGTTTATATTTTGCAAACCTAATATTAATGCTTACGATAGCAAAAAAAGTCTTTATTCACTACCCCAAACCCTCCCCCCCCCGCCACCCACGCACACACCAACATACACACCTGTCACTGATACACAGACTCTAAAGACTTTTTAATGAAAACGCGACCTCGAGATCTCCAAGCACACGAGCTCGTGATGTATACAATGGATAATTTTACCTTTACCTTTGTTTAGGGGTATTTGCAGTGGAAGAGTCCCAATTGTCATTGTCAATACGCCCTTGCCACAGAGCGGAATTTGGTATACGCTGGAGATCCTCAAAAGTGAAGTGTAGCATTCCACTTGAAATAGCTGCTCACAAAACAGCCTCAGTCAAAGGCGATCGGCATTTGGACAGCGTTCTATCTGCATTTATTTTAAACACTGAAGGAATAGTTATTCAAGTTGGACCGCGTAAGTTTATCGTAACACATCTGTAGCTAAAGTATACGCTTTAATTTTAAACGTGCGAGGGTGTAAAGCAACATATGCGCAAGCGTTACAATACCCCTTATTCTCCTGTTCCCCTCCCCCCCCCCCCGAAAAAAAAAGATAAAGATATTCTAGTTGGCTAGTATGTCGATTTGCTCTTGGCTTTGAAGAATAGTAAAGAAATCGGCGATGGCATTTTAACAAGGTTAACATTTATTTTTGCCACAGCTCTTTGCAGAATGTGCAAGCAGAATTTCGCGGAGACAAACCAACAACAGAAAGTAACACCTGCACCAATGATTGAAGTTACTCCATGCGTAGAACTAGAGACTTCAGAAGCAAATGTAAGTAAGTAAACGGTAACCTTGGATATAGAGAGTTATTCCAACATAACAAATGTCGAAATTCCGAAAGGGCTGGGCAACTGTGAATAACTGTAAACTTTGAAAATGACTCTAAAAATGATTTTAAGACGAATAAGTCTGGCCGGAGCGGGAGTATTGATAATGATAGCGGTATGCATGTAAATTCATATTTTCTTTTTTAAATGATGTATAACTTAAGTTTCGAACTATACTAAAAAAACTAATGCCTAGTGACAAAATAAACAGAAATATGGAAGTAAAATTGATGTCTAAACGTCTCTTTTGTATGTTACAGAACAGCTAAAACTCATCTCCAGGACAAAGTGATACCGGTCAATCTCTTGAAGAGTTTCCAGAAAGCCTTGGACGTCTTACAACCGCTGATGACACCTTTCTGTCACCAGACACAATACGCACAGCTACCACTCAGAATGACGAGCCCACCTGTGATCTTACCTGAGCCGCGCGAAAAGCTGAGTGAGTTCCTGGTAGCATGCAAACTTGAACCGCTTGGAAAGCCATGGCTTTCTTGGAGTGATTCCTCTGAGCGAACAAGACAACGTCAGAGAAGGAGGGCTACAGAAATAGTAGCAACTGTGCTAAAGAGCGTCACCTCTGATAATTCTGGTGAACTCTGGCGACGTTTAGCCTCTTCTACGGCTATGAACAAGGCCCTAGGTGTCAGCGAGTTGTCACATTCATAGCATTTGTATTTAGAGGCCCTAACAGAAGCGTATCAGAATGCAACCAGCTAGGATACCCGTAGACAAGTACTTTCGATTATGGCAGGGGTTGGAACTTTCAACGACATTTCCCGTTATATCCCGGGGTTGACGAGATACCGATACTCCATGGCTAATCTTCATCGATCACAGTTTGGCCGAGGCGCTCAAGTTCCACAACAGCCTACCACACGAATACGAGCAGACTTGAGGCAGCTTGACCACTCTCTTGGTTTCATCACGAGCCCGCATCTTGTTCAGGTCCTTCCATTTGGGCAAAAACATCTCAAGCTTTCGTCTGGTGAGGTTATTCAAGTACCTAACGTAATCCATATGAAAATACCCGAGCGAGTGGTACAACAGTACACTCAGTACTGTTTGGAGACCAACTTCAAACCATTCAGCGAAACTACTATGAGACGGTTACTCTCTGAATGTAGTGCCTCTGTAAGAAAATCACTGCAGGGCTTAGATTATTTTGCAGCTGAAGGTGCTCGTGCATTCGATGATCTCGTGGCCCTCGTACGCCAAATAGGGGAATTAGGTTCCGGCAAGGAGTGTTGTGCAAGCTCTTATGACAAGCAAGCAGTATTTGAAGGGGGACTATAAGGTAATGTGAATTCTGACTCCAGAAAGACAGCTTGAATAAAACTAAAAATAAGTACTTATTTTAACTCCTCAACAAAATCATTCCGTAAAAAAAATATTTTTTGTACTCTTTTTTTTCTCTAAATGGTGCACGTGTAACTAGCTTACATAAATTCTCGAAATTAACAATGCGCGCACAAGGATAGTGGTCTTTTCTAAGGTTAAGGTTAAAAGTTATTCGCCCCCTTACGTTAATAATATTTGTTAGATTAAAAAATCATTTGATTAACTATTATATTGAAGTATAAGCACAGAAAAACAGTAATCTCAACTTTGTTTTGTCAACAGGTTCATGTCACTAACCCCTCTAACGTAGCGGACCATTGTGTGTTGTTTGCTCTTAGCGACATTAGTGATGCAGATTACCAGCAACAATGCAGTCACCAACACACTGATCTTTGTGACTGTTGTCAAAGTCTGGCAAAGATTGAACGGGTCCTTGGCGAGACGACCTTTCCGACTCAGGACGCGAAAGACGAAGCGCTATTTATATTTCAGACAGCCCGGCTGGCCATAATGTCCTGGAAATGCCACATCCTTAGATCAACTAACCAAGACCAAGCGAGAATAGATGCACTGGGGAAACTTGACGACAACACTGTCTTGATAATTAACGACTGGGCCATGAAGTTCCTGCCACAAAAATACAGAGAGTCCCAAACCGACTGGTTTGGTAAGCGAGGCATCTCCTGGCACGTTTCTGTCGTCTACCGTCGTGTGAGCGGGGTACTCCAGTGGCAGGGTTTTCTGCACACAGTCCAGCCGTGCAATCAAGGCAGTGCTGCAGTGGTTAAAATCGTGCAGGATGTCTTGAATACCATCAAACTGGAGCACAGTGAGCTTACCAAGGCGTTCTTTCGCCAAGATAACGCAGGATGTTATCATTCGTCGTCCACCGTACTCTAATGCCCAGTGATATCCTCCTCCACCGGCATCGAAATCAAGTACATTGACTTCTCTGACCCACAGGCTCGCTGCAACCTGCAAGAATCACGTCAGGACTTTCATAAACGAAGGAAATGACGTGACCAATGCCGAACAACTGAAGAGTGCTCTTCCTCATGGGGGGATAGAAGGAGTTCGAGTTGCTGTCATGCAAAGTGTTGAAGAGGAAGCAGTAGTAGATGACAACAGAAAGATTATTGGTATCAACAAATTAAACAATTTCGACTTTAAAGACGAAATTCTCGTCGCTTGGCGCGCTTATGGTATGGGAAAGGGAAAAGAGATCCCATTGGAAACAACATCAGAAGGTTAGTCTAATGAAAATTCACAATTTCATCCTTTTTTAGAATTATGTCATCGCGCAAATATATATTTTTTATAGTTTGAGTAAAAGGGTGTACGTTTATCGTTTGTTAAAGCCTTCAGACGCATGAAAGGCATCCATTTCCCACCCTGGTACGCAGGAGGAGCGGGTGTTTTGCAAAAGACTTAAGCCCCTTAGCCCCTTTATAAATTTATAGCCCTTGATTTGTTCTACAAAATTTTTAAAACGAACATTGCAGAACATGGCGGTTCTGAAGAACATGTCGTCATAAGAAGTAAAAAGCAAACGTTTCATCTGTTCGCGCAGTAAAGTGGACCAAAGGGGCACCCTTCACAGGCTGTGCAGAGTGAAGTATTGTAGTAGGTGAACAGTGCTGTTTATGTAAATATTGTGTTATCTACTTCAGAGCATGGCATTAGTTGGCTTTCATCTGAGTTTTCCTCTGGAGACTTTAAACCCCTTAGCCCAAAACTGACTCAGTCAAGGAAGAAGCAAGAGACGGAAGTGGAGCAGGTTCATGATCCCACTGACCATACAAATGAATCGTCATCCGTGTTTACCTGCCCTCAGGATGGGTGTGTTAAGGTCTTTCAAAGGCTGTCTTCCCTCGAAAAACACCTATATTTAGAGAAATGCACCAAGTCTCTAGAGAAACGGTCTTTGTTAGACCTTGCCAAACTAGGCAACAAGTCCAGGTTGGAGGAGGGCACGACCAGTCAAGTTATTTCGTTTGCGTCTTTTAGGGATACAAGAGAGGCTACATCCGGCGAAGTAGAGGTAAAAGAAGGATGGGTGCTAAAGCCGAGCAAAAAAGCATATCGCTTTAACCAAAACCAGAGGGATTATCTAAATGCGAAGTTTACCATTGGTCAAACCAGCGGCAGAAAACCGGACGGTGATATCGTATCACGTGAAATGAGACGTGCACAAGGACCTGATGGTGTTCGTTTGTTCAAAGTATCCGAGTTTCTTACCCCGCAGCAGTGCACTTCATATTTCTCACGTCTTGTAGCGAAGGTCGGACGGCAAACATCCGACGATGCTGAAATCCAAGCCGTAGAAACGAAACGAGTGCGAAGCGCGAGACGAGGGATGGAGAAAAATAAAGCTTTATTTTTCTCCTCCACTAGTCGCTTCTCGCGCTTCGCCTCGCTTGGCTCATAAAGCGCCTGTTATGCAGGCTGGAGGTATTTCTGCAAGTTCTCTGAGTTAACCAAAGATAACTTTGTTTATCTTCGCTAAACAACACTTCTAGAGGTCTCTAGAGAAAGCGTTACGCGCGAGAATGTGGAATTTTATAACACTCCACATCGCGTATTCAGCCCTGCGGAGTGGTTCTCTTTTTCTCGCGCTCGCGGCGTGAATTGGTCATAGTTAACTCAAAGATTATTATTAGCCTCAATTGGCTTTTCAACAATTTTGAAGAGGTCTGGAAGGTTTCAAGGATGCGATAAGCACACGCAAGTTTGAAGTTGTGTTGTGGACAAGCTCTAAATGAAACTGAGAATTTCTAGTTACCTGGCTAGGGTTTCCTGGTTTCGGAGGAAAAATCATAAAAAAAAAAATCCAAAACAAAACTAAAGCAAGCTATAAAGTTTACTGTTATGCTTTTTTTTTTTTTTTGCTTTAGGGATTATTGCAAGGTGGGAAATTCGGGAATAACGAACTTATTAAGGAAACATTTGTGTTTGAAATATTTTGGGAAATATTATACCACTCTGAATCAAAAACTGTGATGAATGTCTTTCACAGCTAGTCAGCATATGCATCTGTCCAGACCAATACAAATATATAAATCAAATAAAGCAAGGAGGTCTGTTCTGTGAAAAGTTTATATATTTTTTTACGAAAACAAAGGCCGAAAACCGAAGCTATTGAGTATTTCGTGATAGTTTGCCAACGTGACCTTGGCATGTAACCGATTTCCGGTGTCCCAGCGGATTTGGACCCCCTCCGCGGATTAGGACCCCCTCCGCGGATTAGGACCCCCCAACAAAACTGAGTGAAAATATCATCCTTAACGTTCTAGAAAAAATGGATGATACTTTACGTTCCAGTACTTACTAAAGTATGTTTTTAATTCAAAACATGCGTGTCATTGACCAAGGGAAAATGGGCAAAAATTTAGTTTAATGTCTGAAGAAATGGCGTTTTTGAACCTTTTCCGCGATAGTCGAACACCGCTAGATTCAATAAGAGACAAACTTGTGACACTTAATTATTTTGTCATTGTTCAATGCCCGAGTGTTGGGATGACATGGTACAGTGCGAGTTGTGCGAGGAATGGTTACACATGAGCTGCGAGGGATTTAAGACTGCCCCAGAGGGCGAGTGGCTCTGCATTGTCTGCAGATTGCCAGACTCTAGACGTCTTCGTAATTGTTAAGGTTTTATTTCGGATCCTTCAACAGTTAATAATCATTAGAATTAGAAAATAAGATTGAATTCGATGTAATAGTCTCCACTTTTGTTAAGACGTTGACATTAATGTTGATTTGCATCTGAAAATAAGCTGAGAGTTCCAATAGTTCAGAATAGAAACATTTTTACTTATCATAGGCTTTGCGAACGACCTGTAATAGGAGTATTTTCTTCGTTCTTGTTCAAGAACTGTTTAATGTGATTATTTTAGAAAATCAGACTGAGTTTTTTTTTGTGACTGGACGCAATAGTCTCTACTATTGTTGTGACGTTTTGTACCAATGTTGATTCGCATCAGAAGAAGCAAAGATTTATTGTAACAATTTCAATAGTTCGAATGGAGTAGTTTGTTCACATCTAATTCTTGCGTATACTCTACGACTCGCTATAATAAATGTGGTAGAATTGGAACGAAATGGCTGGCTTTTTTTTTTACCTTTATTGAGGAATATTGTGTTGTGATTGAAAAGAACATCGACAGAAAAGCCTGCAAATAGAATTAGTTACCAAATATGATACAAAGGATGCTTAAAAGGAAAGTTTTGTAGGGGGTCCAAATCTGCGGAGGGGGGTCCATATCCGCTAGCGGATTTGGACCGGGGGTCCAAATCCCTGGGGGGTCCAAATCCGCTGTGACACCGGGTCAGTAGAGGTCATAAGACCTTGTGGTGGCTTGAAATCTTGACTAAACAAATTCAAAATCGAAGTCAACGGTTTCGAATGCATTTTAATTTTGCTTTTTCCCCCTGAAGAAAACTATTTTACAATTGTGCTAACGGAGTTTCATCAAGCGATGACAGTTTCAGTTCGAAGTTGCAATCTCAATAATTTCGCTGGTAGCAAAGTGGCTAAACAAACGTTTTTCAGTCGTTATATAAAAAGTTTTTTAAGGCTCTTACCAAAACAGCTGAAAGCTATAAATAACATTTTCACTGTAAAAACATATTACAAGCAACAGTAAGTAGTCCTTTTACACTAAACTTTGCGTTTAGTATGAATTCATTCCGCGGGCCGCCTAATTTGCATAAATTTTTTTAACTTAAATTCTCAAATTGCTTACTCTAGTGTCAGGGCTGTATTTAATTTCCAGAGCTAAGACGTTCCCGTTATTTACTTCAAGAGCCAAGGCTTTCTTCTATATAGGTTTTACAACAGTTAAAGTTTGCTTTCATTTTCTAACATTTCAAGAGACACAAATATGACCTTTTTAAACTTGTCGATTGTAAATGTTAAAAACTTATTTCTTCAAATTTTCTTTTAGGGCTTTAAGAGGTCCTGCGCCTAAGAAACGACCGATGGTTTCTGGCTAAAAATTAAAATCGGCCGATTTTCATCCACCAAGTAGAGGTTACCTAATACTATTAAAAAATGAATTTCTTTTGTTTCAGTTTCGCTTTAAACCAACAATATCGAGCCGCGAACTTGTTACGTCTGATAGCAGCAAAATCTGTCCCAAAACATGCCCTTTCAAAAAGCGGTTCAAAAATCACTATCGCAACACAAAATAATGAGAAAACTACGCAGTTATGAAGAAAAAGGCCTTTTAATGCAATATCATTCGATAAACATCGGAAAAACTCCAGAAGCGAATAAAAAATTAATTTTCAAATATTGCATATCAAATTAGATGGAGCGTTGGAGATGATTTTAAAATAATTATTTCTACAAAATCCAACGCTTTTAAAAGCAATCACAGTGATGAATCAGACATTAGAAGGATATACATTGCGTTTCTGGAAAAACATTTTTCGGCCAAAGTATATTGACCTTGTACGAAGCGTTCAAAGTTGCAGTGTTTACCGTAAGGTTGCTACTCCGGCGAAACACTTCTCTGTTGCCAAGACGTCCATGGACAGCGTGGTAAATGTCACTTTAAACCTTGCTAGGTGCTCAAATACCATCCTGAATATGGTATTAAAAGAGAAAGGAAGATGAAAAATAGGTAGAAAAAGAAAATAATTTACCATCTGCTGAGGTGAGTTGAATCTTGGAAATGTTATCGCGTGACGGCACTTATTTCTTCAAACTACGGCGGAATCCAAGCAAATGCGTAAAATATAAGTTAAAAAACAACTCTTCCGCCGCCAGAAATCCTGAAGTGAAACAGTTTTGCATTATTACCATGAATGATGATGAATTCAGGTGAAAATTAGCTTCAGATAGTGTCCATTTAGTACTTTGGTGGGCTGCATGTATTTCGTTACATTCCAACGGACGTTACGGGTCAGCACTTACAGGGGTCAGCGGACGTAAAAATAGAAACAACCAGGTAATCAAGGCGGATGCCTGTTCTTTGTCAAAAGAGGGTCTCCTGGACTGCGGATCCTCACGTGGTCGCACGGAGACGATGTTTCTGTATGGATATCGAGATGATGTAACTACACATCTAAAAGATTGTTTTTTGTCGCGTGCAAACCTGAAAGAATACGAGGTCATCTTGCAAGGGGCTGGCCTCGACCGTTTGTGCTCGTCATCGCTATGGTATGGGCAAGCACTGGAGGCCTTCATAGTAGTGTCAGTATCCAGGGCACAAAGGACCACCTACCAGCGTCAAAAGTCGTGACGTGATCAACCCTGCCATGGCCAAGGAGGTGTTTCGGTTGTTTGACATATCTGTACCAATAGGCCCACGTAAGAATAAAACACACAACTTTTGGAAGGTTTCTTTGTCATAAAAAATTTTCTTATTTTACAGTGCTTGTCTTATAGGGTATTTTTGATTACTTTTCTTTTATCTTTCCATTAGCTATATATTCACCCTGTCGTGAAAAACATAAAGCAGATACGAATTCTACATTGTTTGCTCCTGAAGAGGATTGTACAAAAACACATGCTGCTAAAAAAACGTACAAGTTAAGGTATGCTTAAATTGTAGAAATATCTTTTCTGAGGAAGTACGGGCTGAGAACCTATAGGTGTTTCATGACAGTAGACAACATTCATTATATGTTCACTTTATCTTTTCTGTGAGTAATAAATGAAGTTTTAATTTGATACAAGGCTAAGCAACATTCACAAACAAAAATTAAAAATAATTTGTTTCTGACTGAGAGCCTCTTAAGACTATACACTACACTGAGCCGAGTCCAGGTTTTGCAGCAACGCCTAAGACGATCGTCACGAGTCCTAAAGATCCAGCCTGGACAATATCGCTACTGATGGTGCAGCTGCATTTGAGACTCTGAAGAAAGTAATAGATGAACTGAAATCATTGGGTGCCGAGTCCAAATGGTGTGCGCAAAGCAAGACAACCCTTAAGGGATGCAAACGGTACTTAAAAACAGAGTATCCTGTCAACTGCAGAGACGGCCAGCAGAGTACCTGCCCAGAACACTGCTGTAATTTTGCTCTTAGTGATATTAGTGATAATGCTTTTAAAGTTGAATGCAATCATGTCCACGATGCTGTGTGTAGCAATTGTGAATTCTTAAAGAACATACTGCGGGAAATGGAAGACCAAAAAAAGAAACGTGGACATTGCATTTTACAGCAGAGATCACCAAGAAGGTATCTTGTACGATTTTGTGAGGGCAAAACAAAACATCCTTGACTGGAAAGCGCACATTCTTAGGTCATGCAATCAAGAAAAGGCAAAACAAGACCTCTTACAGAACTTGAACACCTCCGAGGCAGTCGTTGTAATGGACTAGGCAATAAAATTTCAGCAAATGAAGTTTAGAGAGAAACAGTCAGAGTGGTTTGGTAAACGTGGATTAAGTTGGCACATAAGCAGTGTCATCTTTAAAGAAGAAAACAGCAAAGAAGTAGAGGTGCAATCGTATGCTCATCTGTTCGATTCCTGTACACAAGACTGGTATTCAGTCGCTTCCATTCTAGAAGATCTGCTTGTCAAGTTCAAGTCCACCCATCCTTCAATTTCTCAAGTGTATTTACGTTCAGATGAAGCGGGTTGTTACCATAACAACTCTCTCATCGCAGCTCTACCAAGCATCGGAGAACGCACTGGAATTTTGGTCAAACGCTTTGATCATTCTGAGCCGCAATACGGCAAGGACATTTGTGATCGTATTTTGTGTCCAATGAAAGTTTCCATAAGGACATTTTGCAACGAAGGTCAAGTTATCGTTACGGCCAATGATATGCACACGGCGCTAAAAGAACGGCTGGTGAAAGGGACAACAGCAGCCGTATGCTCTGTTGATGAATCAAACAAGAACGCTGAGGTTAAAAAATTAGAACCGCTTTAGCAAATTTCACAACTTCTCTTTCGAGGGTGAAGGCATTCGTGTCTGGCGATGTAATGGCATTGGTAGCGGGAAGTTTTTTCCTTACAAGTCCAGAGACGAAAACTAAGCCTAAAAGCGCAACTGTTTTTGTTTGTCCCGAGCCTGGATGCACAAAAACGTTTGAAAGATTTTCAGACTTTGAACTTCATTTAGATGTAGGATAGCACGTGGTACAAAACGAACATAAAATATATGATAAACTAAAACGAGACTGGGTTGCTATGTTTGCAACAGTGCAAACCGAAGATCGTCAAACCCAGCATTGCCAAACTAATTCAACATGTGCTCACAGCGAAAAATCTGTTCCCGAAGCAAACATGGGATGGGCTCTGGCCAAGGCAAGAAGTGGTCCTACTCAGTTTTCTGAAAAGGTAAAAGATTATCTAACGAAGAAGTTTGACATAGGCGAGAAAACTGGACAGAAAGCTTCTGCAGAACAGGTAGCAAAGGACATGCGCAATGCGAGAACTCATGATAACCAAAGGCGTTTTGGAAGGGAAGAATGGCTTACAAAATTGCAAGTCCAAGGATTCTTTTCTCGCTTGGCATCTTCGAGAAGAAGGCAGGGTTGGCACGCTGACACTAGCGAAGAGTATAACGAAGGTGACGAAGTTGGAGAGGAACGCCATGTTGTTGATGAGGTGATAGAGAATCTGGGCTTAAACACCCAATTATATTTGATGTTTACAATCTTTGTCAATATTACCATAGCAACAAGTTATCATCTTTCAATGTCAGTATGTCAAAAGACATGTGCGGGTATTTCGAAATACCCTACAAATCTAGAGATCTAAAAAGAGACCTTCTAGCTAAGGTTTCAGAACTTGTACAGGAATGCGAGTGCAGCAAAGAGTAATTTAATTCTGTATCACGATCTTTACAGCACAAGAGTTTGAGTGCGTGGTACTGTCCAATGTCATTCTTCAGATACTTTGCAATATGAGTTTATATCAGTGACTGTGCGTAGTGCAATGATTATTGTGTCAATATTGTTAATACTATTGTGGAAACAATGTATCTTATAAATGAATCAAATCTACAGTTCTTTCGTTGTAAAGGTTATAAGGATCTATTTCTGCAAAGTGAAGTTTCGCAGGAAACAAATGAAGTATTTTAGGAAATAAAATTCCCAAATAAATGAAGCACTTTCCATCACTAACCCTAAGCAATGTGGTTTGGATGAGCTGTGATAAACATTGCCTTAACCGTGTTCTGAAGTTGCAGAAGAGGGCTGCTGGAGTTATTCTAGACGCCGATTGTCAAGCCTCCTCCGTCAAACTGTTCAATAATCAGTCACTGATATAAGGATACCATTTTTCGAACAGGCTAAACTAACTAAATGCTGTATTATATACAAGCGTTTACAGGGACATGTACCAACCTATCTTAAAAGTTTACTTACGCTTACTAGCGACACTCATTCACGGCAAACTAGGTATGCCAACTTCAATATTGCTCGCCCTGTTATCAAACGTAAAACTGAAGGAGGAAGAACATTTACTGTGACTGCCTGTCAAGCCTGGAACAGCTTACCGCTATCTATGCAGAAAATAGCGTCGCTTAATTCTTTTAGGAACTCTCTTTGGAAAAAAAATTTTAAAGGACAGCAGCTTTTAAATAATTTTATTCTGTGATTTAGGTATACTTTTGTACTTTTAATTGATTTTATCTCTTATCTCTTGTATTTTTATTCGTTATATTATCTCATGGTTATGCCATACACTCCTTGTGTGTCCGTCGCGGCTTCTGGTGATTTCTGCCGTGAGACGGCTAGGAAATGTACAAAGTTTTTAAACATACATGTTTCGCTTTTGAGCTTTTTGCCATGAACACGACCCCGGTTAGGGGGGCTACCCCACCTTAACACGTTTACATAACAAATTGTCACCCCGGCTGACCGGGTTACCGTACCTGGCAGATCGGGCAACCCGCCTAGGCGGGTCACCCCACATATCATGTGAACGTGATCAAAATAAAATAAGAAATTATATGGACAGGCGGGTTACCTCACCTATCTGGGGTCCCCCACCACCATGTAAACAGGCCCTAACTTATATTTTACGCATTTGCTTGGATTTCGCCGTAGTTTGTAGAAATGAGTGCTGTCACGCGATAACATTTCCAAGATTCAACTCACCTCAGCAGATAGTAAATGTGAATTATTTGCTTTTTTTACCTATTTTTCATCTTCCTTTCTCTTTAATGCCATATAATTCTATTTAGGATGATATTTGAGCGCCTAGCAAGGTTGAAAGTGACATTTACCACGCTGTCCATGGACGTCTTGGCAACAGAGAAGTATTTCGCCGGAGTAGCAACCTAACGGTAAACACTGCAACTTTGAACGCTTCGTAATGTCTGAATCATCACTGTGATTACTTTCAACAGCGTTGGATTTTGTAGAAATAGTTATTTTAAAATCATCTCCAACGCTCCATCTAATTTGATATGCAATATCTGAAAATTAATTTTTCATTCGCTTCTGCAGTTTTTCGATGTTTATCGAATGATATTGCATTTAAAGGCCTTTTTCTTCATAACTGCGTAGTTTTCTCATTATTTTGTGTTGCAATAGTGATTTTTGAATCGGTTTTTGAAAGGGCATATTTTGGGACAGATTTTGCTGCTATCAGACGTAACAAGTTCGCGGCTCGATATTGTTGGTTTAAAGCGAAACTGAAACAAAAGAAATTCATTTTTAAATAGTATTAGATAACCTCCACTTGGAAGATAAAAATCGGCCGATTTTAATTTTTTAACCAGAAACCATCGGTCGTTTCTTAGGCGCAGGGCCTCTTAAAGATTAAGAACGAAATAGTACTCGGCTGAAGTTCCGATGTTAGGGATTGTTTCTTATGCGTTCACCGTTTTCTCGAAGTTGCGGTCGGATTCTGTTGTTTTTAAACGCGAAAAAACAGCAATAAATCGATTTTTCAAACTTTTTGTTACTTCTCTCGTACAATGAATCGCTTGAATCCCACACTATTTTTTCTTGAATTAGGTCATTAAAAGGGATGTTTTGGCAAAAGAAAAAAATTCAATTTTTTTACGAGTGTCTTGAGATTTTCGATTTTTTTTGGAAAATGGCTCTTAAAGGAGCTTTATGACTTTGTGCCTTTCACTGGTGATGATAAATATGGGATTTATTCAGATCAAGGGATCGTTGGTGACCAACTTACAATAGAACGAGCAGTCAATGGTCATGCATCCCTTGGAAATGGGTTTACATCAAAAGAACGGTCGAAAGGACAGCGCTTTAAGATCGCAGAATGGCATGCTGGAAATAGGTTTTTTAGCTCAACCGTATATCCAAAAAGGTTCAAACTCGCGTATTGTCATACGGACTGAAACACTCAGTAACACCGAAACGGATACCGACCGAGGCTATTGTATCTAGTGTTGAGGCGGCTCTGTCTCGGCAACGCGAGCTATCTGAGTCTACTAAGGATAACATCGAAGTAGAACTGTTTCCACTATACAATCAGCTTCACTACACGGCAGCAACTTGACTAAAGAAGAACAGCATGCCCTTAAACAACTGAAAAACGACAAGGACATAGTTATTCTACCAGCCGACAAAGGACGAGTTACTGTTGTCATGGACGAGACTGACTATCACGACAAAATGGACGCACTAGTTAACGACACACAAACCTACGAAGACCTCAAACGTGACCCGACTCCTGCGCTACAATGCAAACTTGACAGCACATTACTGACACTCAAGAAGACAAACGCCATTGACACACCGACTAAGGTGCTCAGTACCAAAGCCACCGAAACTTTATGGTCAGCCGAAACTACACAAACCTGGTTTCCCAATGCGACTTATTGTTTTTCTCGATGGTTCTCCGACATACCAACTGTCCAAGTACCTAACGACAATACTACAACCGCTCACCGAAAAATCCAGACGTAAACTGCCGAGGACTTCATCAACGTCACTTAGACTGTACAGATACCTGACGACTACAAACTAGTGTCATTTGATGTGAAATCGCTTTTCAGTCGAGACATTTCTCGACTGAAGCGTTTCGACTTCAAAAATGCAAATTTTGAGTCTCTTAAACAAGTCCTTTTGTTAACTCCACTCAGCAATGGTATTCACAGTGTTAATTCCATAGAAGATTTTTATTCTCTTTGGGATTTGTGGACTTTGTTTTTACTGCTGTAGACACCTTCGTCCTAAAGGTAAACTATAAACATTCAAATCGTCCTCCATGGATATCAAAGGACTTAGCAAAGGATATCAACAAGAAGAAGACCTTATGGCGGCGTAATAGGAACTCAAAATTTCCTTAACAATTGGAAAAATTCCGCAAGTTAAGGCAACAAATTAAAAATCGACTTCCTTACGAAAGGAGAAATTATGTTAGAGATATCAAATGAAATTCATGAGACTTCTACGCGTTTTAGATTGTTCTTTTCCTTCAAATGCAAGAAAAAAGCCAATACCTGACAAGGTAACTTACAATGGTGTCTCATTCTCTGATGATCGTGGTCAGGCAGAGGCCTTTAATGACTTTTTCAAATCTATTTGCAAGGATCATTCGAAGTGTGTAATTGATCTGAACGCACCAATTCTCCCAGGCGTTACTGGACAATTATCTCATGTCACAGTGTCAGTTGATGAAGTTGTGGACATCCTTTGTTCATTGGACACTAAAAAGGCAATCGGACATGATAAGCTGCCCACTATCTTGTTGAAAGAATTTACTGACTCCCTTGCTCCATCTATAACGGCGATTATTAATTTTAATTTAAACAAAGGCTTTCAGTTATCAGATTGGGAAAAGCAAATGTTCCTCCTATTTTTAAAAAAGGGAAAAGAGAGTTGGTCGAAAATTATCGCCCCATGTCGTTACTTCCGGTGATCTCTAAAGTGCAGGAGCGGTGTGGGGCCTCGCGCCTTCTCCCTCACGTCAAGAAGAATTTGTATCCTTTTCAACATGATTTCCAAAAGGGCAAGTCTTGCATTACTCAGCTTATTTAAGTATTCTATGACATTGGTCATGCACTGGACCGCGGGCTAGAATCAGACATAGTTTACTTGGACTTTGCCAAGGCTTTCGATTCTGTGTGCCCGGTAAAGCTCGTGTCAAAGCTAAAAACGTGTGGAATCGATGACCCCCTACTCTCCTGGTTTTACTTATAGCTAACTGGAAGGCGTCAAAGAGTGGTTGTAAATGAACTTTCAATAATTGGATTGACGTTGGGTCAGGTGTACCCCAGGGGTCACTTCTATGACCGATTCTCTTTTTATTATTTGTAAATGACATGCCAAAAGTAATTAATAGTGCGACGCTGGCTATGTTTGCTGACGATTCTAAATGCTATAGGATCATAAATAATGATGCTGATTTTTCGAAACTGCAGCAGGATTAGTTTCGCTTACAACTTGGTCCTTGTCAAATGAATTGTATTTTCAGCCTACAAAGTGCAGTAATCTGCGTATATCTCGGAAGCGTATTAGTCCATTTCGTAGCTATAGTATAAATGGCATAGATGTGGAGGTTGTCTCAACTGAAAAAGATTTGGGGGTAGTGATCGTAAATGACACCTCTTGGGAGGATCATGAGCTCATGATAGTTGCTAAAGCGAATAGGTTACTGGGCTTTATGAGAAGGAGCTGCGCAGTGTTCCTCAGCTCTGTTGCTCTCAGTTATGGGCACCTTAGTCTGTTATCAGCTATTTATTCTTAGTTGAAAATGTGCAAAGAAGTGCTACACGCTTTATACTAAAAAGAAATAATAGTAACTTATCTTATAAGTATCGCTTAATCAAACTGAAGTTATTGCCGCTTAATTACTGGCTTGAATATCTCGACTTAGTTTTCTTTTTTAAATGTCGTCATGGTCATATTAATTTACCTCGTTCATTTAATTATTATTTTTCCTTTGTTACGAGTCAGACGCATCAAGCGTGCTCAGGGCTGAACGTAAAGATTAATAATAATCGTACATTAACATTTCGGGACTTCTATTTTAATAGGATAGCAAATTTGTGGAACAATATACCTCATGACGTTAGGCAGGTTGAGTCTATTGACTCTTTTAAGCGTAAACTTAAGTCGTTTTATTTCAAGAGACTCTTCAACGTTTTTGATGGCGACAACTTTCGTACCTTTAAAATAATTTGTCCTAAATGTCGCCGGGTAAATACCCTACTTAGTCTCTCAAAGAAATTGAAAGAGCTATAATTCCAGAAATAACTAGCAACTCAGGAAAAAAGATAAGGCTAAAAGTAAGAAGAAGTTGCCTGTGAGGATACTCTGGCTAAAATCAAAAGGATAAACCACGATTGCTTGAATGGTATTGTAAAAGTCCAATTTATTGGAGAACCTGCAATAGACGAGGGAGGACCTTGCAAAGAGTTTTTTTTTCCTGGTTCACAAACACATGCAACAGTCATCAAGTCTGTTCACAGGACCTCCTAATAACCGTAGGTTTGTTCACAATGCAATGGCTCTTCAGAGGGAGGAATATCTTCAATATGGTATTATTTTAGCTCTTTCAGTGCTTCAAGGTTCACTTGGTCCTGTAATGTTTGCTGCCCCCATTGTATGGCAAACTAAATTCAGTCTCAGTGTCAGACAGTGACCTGCCCGGTAGAAAAGTGAGGAAAACACTAGAGGAGCTTGAAGCAATCGGTGATCGTGAGAGATTTATGGAAGAAGCATCCTTTAACACACCACTAAGATTCAAAGCAGGATACACAAAGTTTATATTCAGTTTCATTGTGTCTTTATCGTAGAAGGAAGTGACAAACGCGCTAAGGAGGAAGCTATAGCCTTTAACTTTACACATTATCTTGAGGATGTTGAAGAAGGTTTGATTACTACCGTGGTCCTAGATCCTGAGAAAGATGAGTTACGCCAGTAAAATTGAACTTGCGCACGTTCTTCAGTTTGTTACTGGATGCCCTGCCTCACCTGCCACTGAATTTTACACAAATCTAACTACTATTTTTGACCATGAAGAGATCCAGAGGAAACTTTCAGCAAACACATG
>NC_089317.1:14264159-14489159 GCF_036669915.1 Pocillopora verrucosa
CACTGTATGAGAACAAAGCTGTTCCAGCTGAAATAAAAATGAATTACAGCAAGAGTAAAGATGTGCTGAACTGTAAAATTCAATGGCAGTTCAGTAGTTGTACTTCCATGTAATGCTCGGTGCAGGGATGACAAGATAAAAGTCGAAGTTATAGCTCATGTTTTGTGTTCTACAGAGAGAAATTAGACAGTTAAAAAATTAAACCTTTTTTTGTCCTCCAGCAAACTACGGAGCCAAACTTCCCAGATCATTTGTTGATTGCTATAAACAAAAATGGTGTGAATCTCATTAATCCACGAACTAAGGTATGCCAAGAAAATATAAGGAACTTCATGTTCGTACTAATTTTATTCCTCGAAATGAGGATTAGTTAAGTGTATTTCATTATTATTGATATTTTTAGCAAATTATTTATGCTCAGTCAGCATTTATTTTGAAAATTCAATGTGATGAAATCATTATGAAATGAGATCGTTCGTGAAAGTTTTTTCCTCCAGTTGGTGCAGAAAAACAAGGCCATCACCAACGATTGGCTCTCTTTCCTTTGCCATAGCGTATGTATGTGGCTTGTGGATGATGTCGTTCATCTTCGCTTCGAAGGTGGAATGATCATGTTGTCTTAAGATTGATTCCTTGCTGTTCCCAAGTGTCTCTTTGTCCGCTCGAGTCTCCCGCAAGTTTACATTGGCATTCTCCCTTGTCGAACGCAACCATTATTTTCGCAGTAAGGATAGGATTTCATTCTTTCTCATAAATAGCGTTGGCATGCACTGTTGAAATATCAGAATGGTGAAAAGAGAAATTTTGTTTGCCCCGTTCAACAGCAGCTTTGTCGTCTAATTTAGTGTGATATTTGTTTCTTAGGATATCCTCGCCACCTATCCGTTCACCAAAATTTCAAACTGGAGCAGTGGCAACACGTATTTTCATATGACGATTGGTAGTCTGGTGAAAGGAAGCAGGCTTCTATGTGAAACATCATTGGTAAGATGGATTCCGCTGTTGAACACAGTTAGCCGCCTAAAGTATGCTGCAATGCAAATGTAACCCTCAGTTGTTCACTCACAAATGACTTCAAAGTGTGGGTTATAGAACAAGAAACTGGCACACGAGCCCCAGCCGACTGTGTCACCGATGCTATAATCACAATTTGATGTCTACAGTGATGAACAACAGTAAAGACAACCTGCAAAATAGAATTTATGTTTCATTCGATGAGCAAAAAGTGGAGTGAAAACTCGTGGTTAAGTTTGCTCGAAGCCCTCGCATGTCTTCGGGACAATCTCGCCAACAAGACTGCATGTTAAGCTTAATAAGACAAAGACCAACAAAAGAGTGCGTAGTATTCAGTTCACTGCATAATATGTAAATGACGCGAAAGCTATTTTGTTTCTGCAGGGTTACAAAATGGACGATTTGCTGACTTCATACATCTCTCTTATGCTGACTACAATGAATAAACAGAAGAAACCTGCAACACTAAGAGCTGTCAAAAAATAACACATCAGTAGTGATTTAATAATTTTTTTATCCGGTAAACATGTTGAAAAAAGTACAGTCACAGATTTTAGGTGAGCATGCTTGGCTCAGGCTATATAAGTATGGATAATTATTTACCTCTTGTATAAAGCCATAACAATATCTTGTCGTTGGCTTATTCATAAGAGAATCACGGTGTAAATGTTTGTCTGTTTACAAGCAGTATTGAGCAGAATTCGACTGATAATATAATTTGAACTGGCTAGGGAAAAAGCTTGGACCACTCTGACATTAGAATCTTTAAGTGCTACCGCGATTTCATACCAATTCCTGAATGGGAATGAAATGAAAAAGTAAAGAAGGAATGGGCCACTACTTTGTGGCTGACACTGCCGAGCATTTAGTGGTGGGTTTTTCTGAAATTATGGCAGTATATTTATGAGAATTTAGTATTTAAAGAAAAAAAATTCATTAGTTTATTGCAAGCTTTGTGAAATTTAGAAGATCGCTTTAAATAGGGCATTAACTACTTGCTATGTGTCTTTTAAAGCCTATGTCTCGTTCGTCTAGTATCTCGCCAGCAAGGACGTTTTTAAAGTGGTGATTATTATGATTATTACAGTAGAACCTATTGTAGCCGTTACTAGTTAGACTTGAAACTTGCTGTTCCCTAAAAGATCATTAAATAAAACTAACTGTTTTTGTTCACTGATTGTGATTATTCCGATTAGTTTTTCGTGTCCACTGTTAAGATCTTGAGGTAGATTTAACAGATTCCTCAATACCCTTATTAGAGTCGATGCTTGCTCACCATTAGTGTTATATTTAGAGATTCCTCGCCTGTCTTTTCATTTGGGTGTAATTGTTGTTGGTACTTCATCCTCTCCGCGAGGTAGGTCTTCAACAGAATTGACGAGAAGTGCATCTTTTCCTCGCAATCGATTTAAATTATTCTCCCTAAGGAGGAAGGACGTAGGTGTTTTGAGTAGTATAGCCTTAGAAATGCTGGGATACTGCTGACTCAGAATGTCTACTTCCTCGCATTTTAGACGTTAACTCCTTTGGAAATGAACAGTCCTGCACACACTTTAGTTCGAATCACGCGTTAACATGCATTCCTGTACTGCTGACACCAACTTCAGTCCACCACAGTCTACTCAAAAGCAATCTTCTAATAATTGCCCCTCTCAAGATCGATAAAGTCATTGAATTGAATGCGTAAGGTTTTTCATCGTTGAGGCTCCAAATAAATTTTAATGAGTTGTGACGAATAAATTACAGGCGAGAAAGCAAAACTTCTGGCTGATTTTGGGTAATATGTCATTTATGTAGGTTAAGTGTTCAAATTTTTTCACCATTGTCGGCGAAGTTCGACCATTCACCCATAAGGCTTCTTGCCTGTTCATCCTGTGGCATTCTATCGTATTTCCTGTAATGAACGGAAATATTTACGTTTAGTATGGTTATGTTCAACTTTTTGTGCTTGATGTCACCTTCTGGCGGTAAGTAATGTAGAGCTTGAAACTGAGAATTAATCATCTCTTCCAAGTTGTGTACGTCAATTTATCTAAAATCCTTTGTTATCAGCTCTTTTCACCTCATCCAAGGTGAGATATCCGACTAGCAATCGTAAGCTTTGAGACCGGATACCTCCACCAACCCTTGGATGTTACCTTTATCGCAGGTGTTGCCTGTTTTAATGGCTCTTTGTTAAAATCCTCCAACTCCTTATAAACTATTAAGTGACAACTCAAAAATAAACTGAAGGTTCTTTAGCACAAAATGAGAGGACCGTTTATGCATTCCAACGGTACAAATTTTCGTACCTGAGCTTCTTGGTTCTTTCTCCAGCAGATCGGAAAAAGAAATAGGCGCCAAAGATGGAGAATAAAATCACACAAACTACTATTGTTGGGGTGAAGCTGGCTGGGGTGTCCATACCATGCTTGTGGTCTTGGTGCAGTGAATCTGGAAAAAGTATAAACTTAAGCACACTATTTTGATAATTAATAGCATTAACTGCGAGATAAGAAGCAGTAGATTATTTACATTATTGCAACATTACGAGCAATAACATCAAATACAGTTGCATTGTAACTGCATAATATTATAGTAATGCTAAATCTGTTTAAAATGTGAATGTACGACAAATGTTAAAGCACAGTCTCCTGGGTGTGAATTTACCTTGGGCGAGATGTGTAATATCACCAGAATGCCCGCATGACGTCACGAGCAGCAACACTTGATATTTATCAATTCCAGCTTGGTTGCCAGCGATACAGGTGTACAATCCCGTCATATTTGCAAGAATACCTGATATTATTAAGTCACTCAATATTGTGCCGTTCTGCAATGTTTGTCCATCTCGTTGCCATAAAATCCACGGCTGAGGATTGCCAGTCACGTGACACGGTAGTACGACAGAGGTACCTACTGAAGCCTCCACTTTCGCTATGTTGCTGCCTTTCTCTTTGATTTGCGGTGGAGCTACAAAATGATAATAGCACAAAAAAAAATATCCGAAACAGTCATTTAATGTCGATGAACACTTTATAAAAATACTGAATAATTTATTTAGTGGCCCAACTAGATTACCTGAAAAATAAAAATTGTCTTGAGGAGTTATCTCCAGCGCTGTACCATAAGGGTACATTATCGCAAAATATGCCGTAAATAATTAGTTAAGAAAAAATAAGAGAGAGTTCCCAATACAATACGACAACTGCGAGAGACTAGTCATTTACATACCAACTATTGCAAGCTGTACTGTATGACGCACAGTAAATGCCCCTGAGAACTCTAACATACAACCGTACTCTCCGCCATCTTGAGCAGTCACACGATAAAGTCGAAATGCGGCTGTAGTTTTGTTTCCAATCCATTCAATACGTTTGGAGCGCGAAACCAAACTTCCATTCTTTGACAAGCTCATCAAGGGTGTTGAAATATCGCCATCACTCCACTGACCAAACAGTAGTCGGTGGAAATTAGCCCTGTCAGCTTGACTTAAGTGATAGCGCCATATCAATGTCACATTGTTTCCACTATGCGAAAAAGTTGGATTGGAAGGGACGCTGATAAACCTGGAGTGACGTCCTGCATAAACGAGATAAGTCACATAAACTGTCCGCCCCTGTGCAATTGCTTAGGACTGTTATACTGGTCTGTTTGTCAAGGTTCATTAAGGGGCCGCCTCTCCTTAAAAGCTCGTTACCAGGGCTGGCTCGTATTGAATGTCGAATTTTGTTGTGTTTTCGAGAGAGAATCTCTGGCCTCGTTAAGCAGATTTAAACGATCTTAGTTCCCTTTTTAAATGAAAATTTCCGCTGGGAAGCTATCACGAAGTTTTCGCCGAGGATGATGTTTCGGAATTCACCCCTTATGGAACGGAACCTTGCTAAAGAATGATCAAACAGATGAAGCGAAAACCTGGCACCTCATTCCCCAGCGTATCCCGGCAGAGCCTTACAGAACCTAGCCACAAGCTATTAAGAATAGAAGAACAATTTAAAGAGGAAAGATATTTGGTCCGGTGGAAAACAAAATAATTTTGGCTTCAACGGCTTCAACTACAATCAAAGTGGTCCTGCAAATTACCTTCCTCTAATGCGCCCTACTACAAGAATATCAAGGCCGAAGTTAAGAAAACCTAATACTTCGTAAAACGTTTCTTTTCCACTCAGGGAAGGCCGGCAGCTGTCTGCAAAATTGGCTCCCCCTATCAGAACGCGTTGTGACTAATTTGAAAAACTAAAATCTTGTTCCAATATCGCTGAAAGAGACCCACAAAAGTTACATAACCAGAAAGTTTTAAACATACGTACTTAATACTTAAGGAGACAAACCTACAAAAAGTACTTGTTTTCGCATACTGAAAAATAAAGTAACTCGTTCTTTGAATGTATATTGGAAAATAAGTTGAAGGTTGTAAAAGCGAAATATTCACTACCACATCACAAAGTTACTTTATGTCTTGAAATGTAAATTGGAATAGTAAACATTCATCTTGACGGAGTGAGAAATGAACGGACGCTAATTTGCATTTTGGCATGTTTGTTCGATGAATAATTTATCGTTTTTCTCAGAGGTTGTGTTCGTTTAAAAAGTTTCACAGAAGGAGAGGTTAAATCACCTATGAGGGCATAATGTAACATCCTCTAAATTTGATAAGATTTTCTATCGTTTTCGTCTGGAGTCGCGTCCTTTTAAATTTGTTAAAAAAAAATAGAAGAAACAAAACAAATGTTAGCTGCCATTGTAGATTTTGCGTGTGTTACACTAGTGTATACGAATTCATGTGTTTTGTACCTTCATTTGCATTTCAGTTTGAGTTTTAACTCGTCCTGTTGAACATTTGAAGTTATTTTGACGCTTACAAAGTGAGATTAAAAGTTCTTGTTTTATCATTTCGAACATTTCTGAATTTCGATCGATTTTCCCTCAAAATGTAAATCGATGCTCAAGGTAATAATTACTCTTTCTCTTTTCGTACAACAAATTTTTATTCGAAATATTCCACCCATTTTCCCTTTAGAAAGTGACATTAGTACAATGAATTATTTGAGATTGTCACATCACGTTCGCTATTCATATTTTGTTTTTACTATTTGTTGTTTGCAACGAAAAATAGTTTTCGTTTGTTATTGTAGTAAAAACTAGGGAAAAAATGCTTATGTGCTTATCAAAGATGGTGTTAATCAACGTCTGAGTGAATGAATCAATCCTCGTCAACAGTCATATCTGTACACAAGAGTGGTGCCGCTTTATCATTTCGCGGCGAACACTGCCTTGGACTTTAACTTACCTTCCGTTCCCAAGAACCAAATCGAATAGAAAAACAACCAAATTAAAAACATCGCTTACTAAGGCTACACGCGAAACAATCCAAAATTACTGCTGAAGGCGACTACTGGTGAAAGTCAGTCTTAGAACACCCCATGATATGAAACATTCTCAGTATTGTACACAACGTTACTTTTTGTCATGCGCGAGACGAGCTGAACCAAATGGAATTATTGGAAAAATAAATACAGTTTCATCACAGCGTTGTTTTCATTTGAATTTGGAATGTCGCTAAAGTTTGCTTGTTGAAGTTCAAACAATAGCACACTCCAGGGTGCGTCAGGTGGTCATCTATACTAGCAGGTGCCGGCTAACAAGTTGGAAAACCAAATGAAACAACAAAACTCAACGCCAAGTCAAATTTCTCAAAGCACACACCATGAACACGACTGAAAATACATTTTCTTTTCCTTTTTTAAACAGCCTTTTCAATTTTTTTCTTGTGCCTTTTGAGTCAATTTCATATGAAGTCCGTAAAACATTTCCGAATGCAAAATAATACTGAACCCATAATAATGACAGCGAAATGGTTTTTACCTGAATAAAACAAAATACTGTAATTACATGCAGTAAAAAATGCTCGAATTTGTTTACTCGAGTGTTTGAGGTGCTGCTTCGATTGAAAATGTTTAAAACTGAAGTATTATCCTTTCCATTACAGCTTGATGTACAATCATTAAAGCATCTATCAGTATTTAAAACTGGTTTAATCATTTCGAATGAATACTTCGTTAACGCTCGAGTAATCATGGGTGCTTAGCGTAATTAAACATCGCGATTTAATCAGCTTAAGTCACGAATCAATGAATGAACCGGCCTCTCGCCACTAATCACATTGACATTTCGTCTCTACACGTGTTGTTGTTACGTGTTGTTGCTACTTCGGCTTAATGGAAATTTCTCTCTGAACCCCGGTGTTAATGACATAAATGTAAATTTCCCTTTTGTTTGGTGAAACATTCACACTTTCTAAGCGAACGCCTCCATTTCGGCTGTGAATAAATATTTAAGAAAAAGTCTCAATAATGTTCGGATCGCTGTTTGATTTCATCAACGCGAGAAAGGAAAAGACCTTTTGTTAACATGATAATTTCGCTTTTCAAGAAAAAGGACATTGTCATATTTAGTTTACGTATTTCCCGCTATTTCCCTAGCGGGATAGTGTACCCCAGGGTGTATACTCAGTATTTCCTCATAAGCGTACCAACTCTCAGCCGCTGTTGAATTCTACATCGAGGACTGATAGTAAGTGTTACAACGAATCTACATGTAACGGACACCTCTGTCAAGCGGACGCTTACATCGAAAATATAGCACTTTTGACTCTAATAAGGAAACAATTTTTCTGCTGTAACGCAATTTTCTGTCCATATGAAGTGCTCCATGCCCTTCGTCGAACCATCCCCCACTACATGTTTGTCATATTTACATCATGTATTAGTTATTCGGCGATGGATTTTCGAAATTTTTCTCTCGGAGTTCCGCCTCAAAAACAAGTACTTTTCGAGTAGTATGTCGTTTAAAACGTGTAATGACCTACTTAGGTAAATCAGATGTTTCACTGTTACTCTAACAACTTGCAATTTACATTAAGTTCCATATTTCTCTGTCTTAAGGACACAAGCCACTTGTGACGTCATAACTAAGCTCCAGAGTCCCTGACCCATTCTAAACAAGTGTGGCTCATAAGGGAACGTGGGAGAGTTGTCTGTTCATTCTCTGTAATTGAGGTTGTAAGACTTGTAAGACTTCCTCCCTTGACTACCGCGATATAATATTATAAATATCACATCAAAACAAACAAACATATACTCTCCAAATTTCAATAACACTTTATAAAACCCATCCATAAACAAACTCTACGAATATCCTAAGTAATCCACGTTGTTAACGGAAAAAATCTCGAACCATTAATTAACCATCGTAATGTACACAATACATATTCTTCTGAGAAATATACTTCATAGAGATATCCAGTTTCTGCCCTGCAAATTTAGAATGCACTCTTTGATTCCAATACGCGAACTCTTCAATCGAGAATGTTGTCAAAAGGAGTGAAAATATACAACAGTGACAGCGCTTGTATCATAGGTATATCAGCTATCTTCTCGCAACTCATATTCAAGGTATGTTTTCATTTCTATGAGATTTTATTCTTGTACAGACCATTTTATCACAGCTGTTGTACTATTTGTTTGCAAAGTTTTGAAGCGCATTTTACCATATTCTGTTTGGTTTTTTTCACAAAACAATTATTCTGTCCACGGTTGGTGGACCGAGATAGTTATGGCCACTTACAGCACCTTCCATCTCATATCCAGCGCGCACGAATGGAATTAATTATATACTTAACATCCTTAGCGTTCAAGATTACTCAATGAGGAATACCAAGAAAGTAATGGAGAGCAATATCAGTTTTCCATACTAAACCGAGGACGCACAAGCTAACACGAAAAAATAATTCTATTAAGAATATTGATACACAAAGAAATCGTATTCAAAGCGCCTGCATTTTGTTATTTATGGCCACTAGATGTTTTGATAGGCTTTCAAATTACACTCGTCTAAGGCAGAAGTAATTGTGAATACTTTCATACGTAACGATGGGTAATTGCGTTCCCACGATTTCCTGGACAAATCGAGGACATTAATAAATAGTTTACTTCCCAAAAGTATTGAATCTTTAACATTGCACATGTTCTAAATTAGGTTTTTAACATAATAATAAATAAATTTAAACACAAGATTCAAGTTGTAAATCAGTAAAGCCAGTTATGGGAATGTATGAAGACAGATAACTTCTCGAGGAATCTGGAACTGCATAGGAAGCCTGTGGCTGATGCCGGCGTAGAAAGGCTTGTCTGGCAGCCTGCGCTAAGTGAGCAGATGTGAGGGATCCTGTCTGCTGCACAAGGCGATAAAAATGACCCCATCTGTTTTGCAGAAGCAAGTGAGGCTCGTCAAATTCCTTTAGCCGCCCACTGTCCAGGACCTTATTAACCATAAAAAATGAAGTAAACGTCATAATCGTTTCGTTTTCATAACTACTCTCGTCTCTGATATAAGCTCCCTTTAAATTATCCTCATCTAATCCTAAGGCCTCCAGCTGGACTATGTTCCCTTCCTCCCTCTCCCTACCCCCACAATTGAAAAAAAAATGGCCCATTAGATTGGCAATTACTAAATATTCATGGTGCGATTTAATCATACAAAATTATATGTAAATATAAGACAGAACAGCCATTCATGTCAACATAACCCTGGCCAGACAAATTTGTCACTTGCTGTTTTTGTTCTACTTTTAACTACTAAACGTGATGATTTGTGTTATAATAGAAGGAGTGCAAAGTACATTAGGTATTGACAATAAGAACTATGGCAATCCGGAGAACCATTTTTAAAGAAAAGTTCTTTGTATAACACTCTTCCATAAACTATTAGGAATAAAAAGAGAGTTTTTATGTTGATAGAAGTTTAGCCGGATTTTAAATTTTGTATGTTAACGCATAAAAATGCGCAAAGAAGAACCTCGCGTCGAACTTTCTCATTGCGGGTTTCTGACATAATAGGTAAGAAACTAGGTAACCAATAAAAAATTGTGGTTTTTCAAAGATAATTTAAACATAATTAAAAATATTCGATATAAGCCCGTAATTATAGTAATCACGCAGATTATCAGTTTACCATAACTCGATGACAGTCCATGATAGTTTTTAGTCGGTGGGCGATTGTAAGAACAGTGCAATTACTGAACCTTCTCTTGATCGTTTCTTGAATCAAGGAGTCAGTCCTAAATAAATCAAACGCGATTTAAGTTATAGAAAATAAATTGAATGAAAGCGATCTTCGCAATAATGAACACTACTTAAGCAGGAGTGAAAATAAAGGCTGAAAAAATTTAGAAACTCTAGACCTCTGCGATACTGGTGCAGTGCTCTAACAACTGAGCTAACAAGACAAATGGGAGCTGATCATTATTTCGGTTCCTAATAAACCCGTGAAGTGATGAATAAATGACTTTGATTACAGTAGTAACACTGCTTTTTGCTTAGGTAGTGTTCATTACTGTTAAGATCGCTTTCATTCATATTTCGTAATCCGCAGTTCATATATATGATTTTCATATATTCAGAGTCAAAAAATAAATTGTTCATATCCCTATCACGCAATTAGAAAGCCTTAAAATAACGAAACCTTCAAAGAAATCTTAATGAAGAAAAGAAAGGAGGACTCTGAGTATATTTCTTGTTTACACTGTAAGGAAAAAGGGGCAGATAGAATATCTTACCTAAAAACTTCCTAAGGAAGCCCAACAACTCTTAACTTAGAGAAATAGTTAGTGTCAATGAAAGTTAACTTGACGATCGCTAAAAGAAACAAACCTTCTATAGCTTTACGGCAAATTAATTGAATGCAGTTTCCATGATTACCATTCTCCGAGATATTGTTATAGACATTGACTGAGATGGTCAGACCATTCTTTTTCATAAGTAACTCCTTTCATGACTGTATCAGATTACCGCAGCCAAACAGTTAGTTAATAATCAGAATTTTTGGGGCAATTATCAGTCCAAAATGAGTGATATATTTCTGCCAAATTTGAAAGAGTGGCACCGGGACGACATTCGGCGAAAAGGCATTCAGTGCAGCAACTACGATCTCAAAAGTATTTCTAGACATAAAATACTCTCGCCTTTCTAAATAAAGTTTGTCGATTAAGTGTGGCGTCAAGTGCAGGACAAGAAGCGTACCTGTGATCAACGTTAGCAGTGGCTTCATCCATGATAAGGATCTTGTTACCTTTGAGAATAGCACGTGCAAGACATATCAACTGACGCTGGCCAACACTTAGGTTAGATCCTGACTCGGTTAACAAACCGTCCAAGCCATTAGTCAAGCTGCATATCATATCACTTAGTTGAACCTGTAATTATATAACGCGGAAAATAACAATCAAGTTCTGTTACACAAAAAGGCCACAAAGTCTAGGAAATCGTTGTGTAGAAAAATAAAAAGAGTACCGAAATTGGGGAAAATATTGATGAGAAAAGTGCCACAAAAAGGTGATATGGGAAGGTATTAGAATTGTTGTGGAACGATGCTGATTTCATATATACACCAATAAGCTGACACATGAACAAGAAAAGGAAAGAGATGAAAGGTAATGAAGAGAAAAAGGAAAACTTCCACGAATAATTTATTAAAATAACAGCACAAAAAGGGGGAAGAGAAAGGAGGATGTTGATTGATTCGAACACCTGAAAGCCACAGTTTTCAGAGTGTTGAGGCACACAAGGCAGTCAGCGTGGAGAAGTCAAAGTCAGTCAGTTAGACGATTTAAAAATGGGTGCCAGAGACGGAAGACAGACAGAAGGTGTGTCAAGCAGCAGCAGCCGACAGAACTGGCTGACAGCAGAGTTCCTAGGACTTACGTGCTTCTAAGTTCAAAGGAGTTTGTCAATAAAGTTAAGACCAATTAAGGAGAAAAACATGCATGATGTGTCGTCTATGTTCATCACAACGAGCGATCCCCAGGCGCATCACAAGTGATTCTGAACTTGCACCACCTACTGTAGCACTTCTAAAATATTTTTGTTTATACAAGTTTAAAACAGATATAACTTGGAATAAGAGCAAAAGGTGGCGATTGTTGCCGGTTATGATGTACCGTTCAGCGTCTCACCTCATGCAGTGCACGCCATAAATCCATCTCACTGTACTCATCAAATGGGTCCAAATTTTTCCTGAGTGTTCCACTGAAAAGCACAGGGTCCTGAAGATATTATATAAATGATCAGAAAAAAGTGTAAAAATAAATTAGCGGAGGAGAATTCAAACTATAACACCGTATTATGGTTGGAATTCTCCTCCACTAATTTATTCGCGATGCACCTTCCAGTTGCTTCTTTTGATATCACATGTTTTATGAACATCATTATCAACACTCGAACAAAAAAACCAAAATATAAACTACCTACAACGACGCCTAAACTTTCAACAAATGTAATGACAACCATGCCTCAGTTCTTCGAACAAAGAATGAACTCATCTATCGATAAAATGGCCAACCAACATATCGTTACCCAGTGGATAAAATGTCGTCGTAGAAAGCGCAGATAGAAAAGGTATAACAAACCGGTAAAAAAAATATATATATATAAATATAATAAATCGCAACCAAGGCTGTTCCATGCTGATAGGCTCGTGTAATATTTGCGCTTACACACGTAAGTGGCGACAAACCTGATGGAAGATGTTAAGTTGTCTCAGCCTAGAAATAATGTCCGCCTACTTGGAAACAAAGATTTAGGGTCTTTCCGTCGACATATGATTACGATTTGTAATTTGTAATTTCGTCAGCTACAAGTTCCACGACACAGTTCATCCTTCTCCTCTGAAAAGATATCTCCATCTAATTTCACAGCTAGTGTACGGCTGAAGTAGAAGGCGAAAAGCTTTCTTCTTTTCAGGCAGTTGACCGTTCAAAAAATGTCTTTGAGGATGATGTATCCCACGATTAACACACTTTTCTACGTTTATCCGACAGAAAAATCAATATATCATCCGCCTAAATTCCACAAGTTAACATGACCATAATCGTCTGTTTTCAGGCATCAATAAGATCACCGCAATAAATAAATATCAGGGGTGTTCTAGGCTCATAATAATTCACCACATACCTGTGGAATAACCGACAATTTAGACCTCAACTCGTGGAGACCGAGATCTGCAATGTCAATGCCGTCGATCCTTATCGTTCCACTTGAATCAGCGAGCCTCAAAAGAGCTGCTAACAGTGAAGATTTACCAGCACCAGTTCGGCCAACAATACCCACCTGTCCAATCAAATGTTACAAAATGTAACTAATTAACAAATATATTCCATGTTTCCGTGGATTTCTTCAGTGGTAGAACACAGATGACGTCAAAATGAACTAAGAACGAAAAAATGGTACACGAGGCGCAGTCGAGTATGACATTGATATTTAAGCTTATCATACAAATGTAAACAAATCATTTCCGCTCTTAAATATACAGTAGAGAATTTGCCTTTTTAAATTACTTTATTCATAGCCTGCAGTGCAGCCAATCGTGATCCGTGCAGTTTGTCTGCGGCGCAGGCACACTGATTTATACAAGTTATTTAACTTCGACACCGAGAGCATTCTCGTTGGTTGATGGGTATTGTTAAGTTAAGAATCGCGTGGAGCGTCGAGTAGCACTTTATAGAAGCAATTGAGCACTTTTCCCGAGATAGCACGACCCCACTCCAAGTATTCTAGAGAATCCTCTTTTACATGCCTTTTCCTGTGCTCTAATACAAAAGTTCACATTCTTCAAAACCCGTGGGAGAGTAGGATGATACTTAAATGACACACTCTCAGCAGTTATGAGACCAAGCTGCGGCCAGGAAGCAGGGACAGATACTTTGCCGTGCCAGTTCCCCTCAGATTCTAGACGACACAACTCCATTATCCTCTCCACTGACGTCATCTAAATGTTATCAAAATAGAGGATAAACGTTATGCCTCCACCACGTGCTCCTCAAAAATAAGAGGGGAAGTTTAAGGCTTCATGAATTAATAGTGAGGTGACTGCTATTTTCTCCTTTTGAACCTTAAGAGGCAAGAGCGCCCTGGTGTACTTTTACATTTTCAGTCTAACTATTAACTTGCCTGATTTTCGACCTCTGCACTTTGCCTGACACACCACTGAAACTGGCCAGTTAACAAAACAGCATAAGTTAAGCACAGCCCTACCAAGCCTGCGTCTATTTCTGCTAGGAAGAAAAAAAAGGCAATGGTACAATGAGACTCTCTAAGTGCGTTGCATAAACGATTATTGTGTATCGGACGGGTAATCGTTGTTTGAACGGAGGGTGAATTAGTGGTCCTCGCACAGTGAAAGCGCAGTCACATTTTGCCCGGCTTGAGAGGCCCCTTTTCATGATACCATCATATAAACTGTCCAGGGGCGTTTAAAACGTAAAAACGACAACAAAATCAACTACAACAACAAAAGATACAAAAAAACTACAACTGCAGAGAACAACTGAGCTAACTAACAAATCTAACAGAAATGTTCCGTTACTTTTGTTTATGGTAAAACATCTCATATCCAGCAAAAGCAAATTAATCCGCATAAACGTCCGTAAGGTACAACATCACAAGTTGCCTCGTTTTCCATAATAAATGGGATAATTTGAATGAGTTTGTACCAGACCCCGCAAACGTTGAAACTAAACATTCAGAAACATTTGTATAGTATAATTTACCTCCTCTTTCAGCGATGAAAAGTGGTGTAAATGAGGCCATAAACACAAATATCATACACAGGAAATCCAAACGATACGCCAACCATCTCGAAGTGGCAATAAAAAGAAACCATGTTTGTGTGTGACGATCCTGACAAATATTGAACCCGTGAATCATAACGTCTTGCAAACTGTGACTTCGGATGGGCGTAAGGCCGTCTAATGTTGTAACCAAGTGAGATAACACTGGGCTTCGGGCTTAAAAAAAAATGAATGAAGGCGGTAATGTTTAAAGAAACTGTGGTGTTGCGTCGGTGGGAGAGCTCTGACGAAGGGCTAACGCTCGAAACGTCAGCTTTAAAAGTCTTAATTACGTTATCAACCTCGTTGATAATATCAAATCACCTTAAAAAAAAAAAAAAGAAAAACAATAAGGCACAATATTCACTCACAGACAATACCAGACACAATATGCATTCGTGTCATAGCAAAAAAACACGACAGCCGCAGTCTATGAAAAAAACTTACAAAAGGAACGTTTATTGGGTTACCTGTGCCTTCAAGGCGTTTTATTTCTCTGGTGGTCTTCAGGTAATAGTTTCTCAGACAACAAAATACAAGTATAAGAGGGACCACTCCCACCAAGATGAAGGGCATTGTTATCACATTCATGATCACTACCGCTCCAACCAACAGACCAAGCTAAATGCAGAACAAAATCAGCGAGTAAGATATGTTTGATACTGACATTCAGATTAACTCGAGTAATTTAAGCATAATGAGGCTTGCTTGCACGTGGGTGAGTATTGTGTTCGGTAATTGAGAATCAGTATAGCAGGTTTGATTGTTCCAAAGTTAATGGATACGTAATATAATAGTTACAACTACATTTCGGCTGCGAATTTAAATTACATTTATCCTCGATGGGTGGATGGCAGTAACTGAAAAAGCAATAAAACTCAAAACACCTGAAGAAAGTCAAAAAATGTCTCCGGAATAAGGGTATCCATGTGTGCAGTGTCACTGGAGAACCGGTTCAGAATCCGACCTGAAAACAAAAAGAAAACCATTTCCTCAGTAACAGTTAAACCTTACCTTGAACGACAAAGTTAACCAAAGCCTAGCAGCGTCCAGCGTGCCTCAATTACCGGACACAATACCCATCCACGCGCATGCAAGCCTTTCTATGCATACAGGTAAAAGACTGAGTCCCCAACGCGCACCAAAAAAACTGAAGAATAACGCACAACGACACAGCCATGTTCACTTGCAAATGGCTAGCGAGTCTCAGTAAGCCCCCCGGTCAATTAGCCTCCGCATCATTTTCCTCCCTAACTATTTAAAACAATTGAATTCCATTTTGTCGTCCGTCTGTACAGGTATAGATCACAGAACACGGCAAAATGTGGTAAGAACATTGATGATACACTGCTGCGTCTCGTGTGCCACTTTTTTGTTTAACCACCTTTTGACGTCATACTGAACAGACACACGGTAACTTCGAAGCTATTTGTTCATCTGATCTCTTGGACAGGTTTTGCCTAGTCAACCAGTCATAGTCATGTGCTGTCTCATTGTGTAAAGCTCCTTACCATCGCAGCCTCATTGCGAATCTACTCAGTTCATTACTTCGAGTCAGTATTTAGAACTAGTTTTGCCACAATTTCGTCAACCACCAAATGGAAGAGGAGGAAACTAACGGAGAACGATTTCGCCAATTTGTCTGGCTTAGAACACAGAGATCAGATCCAAAGTTTGGCTTGAAATGTTCACCATGTTCACCATACCTGCTGGATTTGTGTCAAAGAAGTAAAGCGGTGCTCGAATAACAGCATCAAACATATCATTGTGAAGCTTGACAGACGACGTTACAGCTACATGAAAGAACAGCAGAACTCGGAGGAACGACAGAAGGAGAGTTGTTGTCACCAGACCTCCATAGATGATCATGTAAGTCTTGTGTACGTTCGCTTCTCCACTCGTGGGATCATGCATAGCCGCTTGAACAAATTTGAAAGCGAACATTTCTTGACCTTGGGAATTCGACCTAAAAAAGTATACTACAATTACTTGCTACACTGACTAAATAAAAAACACTTACGATTTTTTCGAAGAACATTAAATAAGATGATTCCGAATTAGGTTACAGTAAAGATAACCAAGGATTTTTAACAAAAAAATTTGAAAGTTGCACCCTCCGCTGACTTGAAAATTATTGGCTGACGTTTCAAGCGTTAGACCTTCGTCAGAGCGATTGACGAAGGGCTAACGCTCGAAATGTCAGCTTTTAAACTATTTACAGTGGCCAAAGTTGATAGAAATTAACCACCTTTATTCATTTGAAAATTATCAGCCAGTGACGGCATTCTGGGTTGAATTTTCTCCACAAAGAGTAAAGTTTGCCGGGTTAACTGTTCTAGATGATTGATAATACCCAAGACATCTTACCACTGTGATAGCCACCAGTCACTTAAGGTGAACACACCCTGAGGAGTGATACAAAACTTAATGTTAAAAAATGAACGGTAAACAATACTCCGTGCAAACACTGTTAGGGACTACACAGAGAGAGGAATGACTAAATATTTCTCATTAACGGAAATCTATCATTTAACTAGGGCATTAAAGGCAAGATCTCGGTCGAATCAGTGGAAAAATTTTTTGATTCTGATTACTAAATGGCGTGCCTTATTTCTACGTAATACAAGTGAAATTACATGGTGCTCCAATTACAGTTTTTCGTAACTGTCTTTCTGTTGAAAGACACAGCCATACTCGGAGAAAAAAGAAAATCCGAGTGCTCCCAATAGGCATCGAACCAAAGACCTTCCGAGTAATACCTCGGATGCTCTACCACTGAGCTTCAAGAGACTCGTGGCAAGCTACCCGTGACACCCTTTTTACATGTATACTGCGAGAATAAAAATGTCGAATTTGATGCTCTTGCGCAATGATGATGTTAATGAAGATGGTAAATGTTAAGCCTGATGATTTAAGTAAAAGATTATGTATTCATGCAGTGAATCACATAAGCATACTCAGAAAAAATAAAAAATCAGAGTGCTTCCTCTAGGACTCGAACCGACGACCTTCCTTAGTATTTCAGATGCCCTACCGCTGAGTCATAGGAGACTCATGACAGGCTTAGCCGCCTAACTAGGTAAATGTACTTCCAATAGGACTCGAACCAACGACCTTTCGATTAGCAGTTCGGATGCTCTACCTCTGAGATCTAGGAGACTCGTGGCAGACAAGGCTAGACTGCGCTTAAAAACAGATATAGAGCTAATAAACTTTAAAAGAAGTGTCCCGTAAGTCTTATATATTAATTATTCTATAGTAGAAAGTTTTCTTCCCATTCTGGCCGCAATTTTCGAGGGTACAATAAAAATTTCCTCTTGGGTTTTGTTTACTTCGAGTAAAGAGAGGTTTTGCGACCCCCACATTTTTCCATGATGTAACAAAATCTTCGTTTGTACCACTTGATTTTAAGACTCCTTCGCGCTGAACGCTCAACCGATTTTTTAAATTTTCTACGAATCGTACCTCACTTCGTTAAATTTCAGCATACATAGCAGTGTTACCTGAGCAGCTACACAAAGTACCAGAAGCAGAAGTAACAACAGATAATTTCCTCCTGCTCTGAAATATCTCACGTACAAACTCCATGCAATACTTCCTCTTGGTCGTTCTTCAGTGTCAACCAGCGGCTTCTCTTTAGCCTTAAGAGAAAATCATTATATTTTGATAAAGCTAAAGCGATTTATCCTCTTAGTCTTTGATATTGGTTCAAGTTCGACACGTATTATTAGAAACAAGTTACTCAAAAGTCGGACTTCAGTAGAAAAAGGATTCTTATAAGCAATGCTTTTTTTAAAACACATTTTCGATGTCATGAAGAGCCAAGTGATTTGCAATTAGGTAGTACCCCTTCTTTTTCAACCTAGCCAAAATTTTGTTCTAGGTGAGCATACCTTGTTAGCCATGGCCTCGAAGTCTCCCTCTATATCAATTGACGATGCAGTACTCCATCGGTTGAAAGCATTCACACCTTTCGCCCCACTCCCTCTTCTAAAAATAACATCATGGACTGGATAAGGTTGTACTGGCTCTGAATCCTCGTCAATGGCACTATCTTTGTCATCGTTATCGTCATCGTTATCGTCATCGTATCATCATTGCGGACCCTCAACAGGGAAACCAGATCTACACCAGCATTGGCAAGGTCCGTGTAACTTCCTTGACTATGAATTTTCCCCTGCAAACCAAAGCCATTCAGAGGACCCACACAATCAGTTCATGTCCGTCAAAATATAAATTTTACCTTAATGCATGAGAGTTATCCCATCCTTAGTAGTGTCCCGAGGTATTCCTAAATAATGCATCAAACCATGCTAACTAACACTAAAGACAGCTGTTTTCATTTATTTTTGCCTTAGAAAATTTATTTCGGGCGATTGATGGGCGATTGTTATGTTTTGTTGATAGAATGAGACGGAAGGTAAGTTTTGAAGTAAGTAAAGAATTAGAGAAAAATGTTTTTCGTCGTGTCACGAGCGTGGGACAAAGAAAAAATTCTGGCTCCTCGTGACGAATCAAACCTCAGACATGACACTATTAACAATCCTGCTGAACTGGCTCGTAATGGGCCTTAGTCACCATAGAGTCTCTGCGGCTCACTGGTAGAATATCGGAGCGCGGAATCCGAAGGTTCGATACCTTATGGGGAATCACAATTTTTTCCCAGTCCCACGCGAACATCTATCTCGTGACAGAGCTCAAAACTGACCATATTTCTTATTCTATTCCATATGTCCTTTAGTGGGCCTTATAAATTTATGTTACACATTTTAGCGAATAACTCTTCAGTTAAAAACCGCAAAGAATGAAAACTTGGCCAGAGTGTTTATTAATTTTTTTTCAGTAGCTTTAATTCTTGGTTTAAAGTATTATGTAGTTCGAAAATTAAGTTTTAATCAGTTTTTTTATGGTTTGACACAGACTTGCCTTCATAGACAAATTTCTAAACATTGCCTTACTATCAGTTACATACTTTTTCAAGATATAAAATTTCTGTCGCATTGCGAAGATATTGAAGTTGATGAGTGACAAGGACTCTTGGATACTGTCTCAGAAGTCCATCGATGCACCTGTACAAAGTAATCATACTCTAAGTGTTGAAAAAGTTCCCAATTTTCGGTTCTCTTTCGATATACATTCCGCTGTACAGCTCAATGAATAAAATCCCGGCTCCAAGTGATCTCGTTGAAAAATCTCAACAAAGAGTGTTTCTGGTAGCGATAGAAAAACCGAGAAAACCTTCGCCAACATGGATGTTATGTCTGACTTACTCATCAAAAAGTTTCCTTCCTACACGGACATCTACAGCGCTAAGTGGGTCATCTAGAAGATAGATATCTGCTTTAAAATATACAGCCCTGTAATAAATGAAAATAACACCTAAAATAAGAAAATGACAAACTACGAACATTTCCACATAAATTCCGTTTTTGCTTGATGGCCAATTACGAGCTGTACCAGAGGGCAATCTTGACTCAAGAAAGTCGTGACAAAGAAGAAAAATTTGCGAAAACCAGGACAGCAGCCGATTATGAACTACGCACTGTGGTTTTAGGTGGGCGGCCACGTTACCAGAGGTAACCCAAACTCGAACTATGGGTCACCGTAAACATGTGATTATGTTTACGTTATGCAATGCTCGAAATATAAGGATTTGTATGGAAAGAAATAGTCTCAGTCGACTAAAAATCTGACCTAGTTTTAAAGCGCTTCAGTGTTTGTTCCACTGCATCTTGTGAGTACTATGGGCCATTTAGCTCACTCTTAGTTCATTTGGCCTGTCCTCTAAATAATTATCTCTTACTCTTCTGCACCGTAGTTAGTTAGTAGCTAGTTAAAAAACTCGATTTACATAAAAACTACCACAGTCTGTAATTAAACCAACCTTGCCAGACAAACTCGTGCCTTTTGTCCACCACTGAGCGTCACACCTTTTTCACCAATAAGAGTCAAGTCTCCCTCTGGAAGTAACTCCATATCCTTCACAGAGACGTTGACATCAACAATAAGTTCTTGATTGGCATTATGTGACTTATTCAGGACACATTTTAGTCTACAGAAAAAATGTCTGCTTTCTTCAGTGCTAGTTACGATAGATCAGATGACAAATTTATGTTAAGTAAACCAAGAGAAAAGCTGCATTGAAAAAAAAAGTATTTAGGAGGGTGCAGCAGAAACTTCATCATAGCATAATGTAGTCTAAGGGTGAAGGTTCTCTTCCAGAGGATGTGAATGGCCTCATATCTCTTTGGATAAAGTGTGGTGGAATGATTATTACTAGAGCCACGCCCTTTATGGCAACTTGAAACATACAAATACAGATCAAGTGTATTCATAATATATTTTAATAAAAGAGCCAGCTGCATGTAAGTTATAGAAATGAGTCAGTGGAGTTGTAACTGCAAAAAGATCTTGTAGAAATTCAACAAAAACTGAGTATATTGCTTGAAAAATAAATGCTTATACAATTATACAACAACTAATTATAAACTAGAACACAGCAACATAGGTTCAAAGAAATCAAAAGAGATCAAGGCAACAGTTTTACCTGTTTTAAGGAACATGCTTTGATAACATTATCATATCTGTCTGCCTCAAATGTCTGTCCAAATACAATATTCTGTCTCACTGATCCAGAGAAAATCCAGGCTTGCTGTGGGACATAACCAATTCTGCCTTTGATTTGTAGGTTTCCTTTAGTAATGCATAACTCACCCAGCAGCATCATCAACAAAGAAGACTATGAAGTAATACATCAACAACTTGATTAACTTACTGTGCAGTACACATCATTCATGTAACATAGCTCCCAACAAAGAAATTTTAAAACATTTTATACTGATATTTTATACTGATACACAAGATTTGTTATTTCCCAGAGAAGGGTCAAAACTGTTGGTGGCATAAATATTGACTAGACCAGATAAAAGCATCCAAATGAAAATTGATTTGTTTAACTTAAACCTTTAACCCTTTAATTCCCACAAGTGACCAAGACAGGATTTCTCCTTATTATATCAATAAAATACCATGCAAACAAGTGATAAGAATAAAGAAAAATATCAATTGTGGGACTACTTATTGATTCAATACTAAATTCTCCAAACTAACATAATGAAAATCATTTGGCAGACAGTAAGGAGAATCACCAATGAGATCTTGGGAGTTAAAGGGTTAACTCCCATGAGTGACCACGACAAAATTTCTGCTAACCATATAACCATATCAACACAACATCAAGCAGACATGTGATGAGAATAAAAAGAAACATAAATTAGGGGATTATCACACATAGTTGATCTAATACCAAATTCTCTGAATTAACATCATAAGAATTGTATGGCAGACAGTATGAAGAATTATTAATGAATATTGGTAATGAAAGGGTTAATCTCCACTAAAATATTTGAAAATGGGCTGTGTTTGTTATGTTTCAAGCAGTGGTAGGATCAGTACTTTTATACTAACTAAACTCTACTAAGTATGACACTGTTTATATCATGTGTCACTCGGAATGACTTTTGAGCATGGGACAGCGTGGAAATTATAAAGACATGCCATTACAACTATGACCTGTTTTATGTGCTGCTAATTGCACACCAGAAGTTAGCCATAATACCTTTCCAGAACCAACTGGTCCAACAACCATGCAAAGGTCTCCCTATTTCCATAAAAAATATAACATTCATTATAATTTAATACAAGCTGAATTATGCAGGGATTGATATATAGAGGATATTACATGGCTGCTTGGAGAAACTTCTCCTTGAGTGTTGAAGAATATTTCACAGGTGAGCAAAGAGAAGAAGAGAAATATGTTTCAACATCAGATGAGAAATATTGTATCTCCAAGCTGCCGTGTAATATTCTTTTTATTAAATAAACACCAAGGAAATACTAAATCAATTCACTTTAATATTTCATTTTAAAGTAGAACAAAATGTCACTATATTTAATCTTAGCAACAGTGATCTTTTCACATGTGAAGATAACATGTTGACATGTTTAACATTTGGTGAGAAGTTTGATTACAGTGTCACATGAGATCCAAGTGAGTGTGTCACTAATATTTTTATCACATTTTGCCTCCCTCTGTGACCTAGTATAGACACATGGCAACATGGAATCTATTTATTTTATATGATAAAGAGGCAACAGTTGATAATAACTTCATGTACATTTGACCCGAAATAGATCGTGAGTAAGAACCTTTATTATACAAATGTCCAATGAAATACCAAGTAAGCTTTTACATGAAAACATAATAATCTTCAATGTGAAGATCACCTATCATTAACCATTGCCTTTTCATCAAATAAAACAAATAGATTCCATGTTGCCATGCCTCTGTAATAAATCACAGAGGGAGCTGAAATATGATAAGAATATTAGTGACACACTCACCTGCATCTCATGTGTTACTTTTTTGTTCTCACTGCATGTTAACATCACCTGGGGTTCATTAATGAAAATCCATGCCTGGCAACATGGAATCCATTTGTTCATCTGAAAGCCAATTATTTACATCAAAAGATGTTACCAGGCAAAACTGGTTCAATGCTGAAACTAAATTAACAGAAATGACAGATAATCAGATAGTATTACCATTCCTACTTTAAAGCTGATGTCCTGTAGAGTGGCTCTATTAATCCTGTCCTAGGATGAAGTCAAGTAAATATACATCACTTGATGGAAGTGAAAATGAACATATTTTACAAAATATCAATTCAAAACTCTAACCTGACTCCAGTTGCATGTCACATTGTGCACAGCCACACAAGATTTTCCTGACCTATTTGACTTTTGCAGTATTTTTTCAAAATTTAATTCATCCAGCTCCAAGAATTCCTTCAGAGAAAACATCAAACATAACAAATCGAACTTGACAGAATTTAACTCTTTTTATATAATGTGTCACTTGGAATGACTTGTGGGCATGGGACAGCCTGGAAATTATCAAAAGGCAAGTAACTTCACAGATATTTTAAGTGGAAGAAGTACATGTATACTCCAGAACCTAGAGATTCCAAAGAATACCCTAACTTTACACAAACTGTCTCCAATTGTGCTGAGAGTAATTGACTGACAGCAGGTCTAAAATGCAGATAACAGGTCACAGGTCATGGGTCACAGGTCATAGGTCATGGGTCATTGTTCTCAGGTCCCACACAACGGCATGAACTACAGCATTTTTTTGATGAAAACAAATTATGGTGATCTAGTAATGATAAAACCTATTTTGCAAACACAACAAAAACAATATAAACAGTGAGTATGGTCACACATCAACAAGTAACAAGCTAAGCCTTACTGCCATACCACGTGGAAAAAACAATCATATTCTTAGATGTCAGCAGGAGTGATTGATTATTGTAATTTGTTCTACTTTGTTAAAACAAATTATATAAAAGTTGTCTGTGACCCATTACCTAGTTGTGGCCCATTATCGACTGGTGCATGAAAAAGTTATTTAGACCAATTTGTTCTGATGCATCAGCTTAATGTTCATCCAGAGAAACAATTTTGGCACCTGTATTGCATCTTTCATGCCCTCCAAACCTTCTGCATGCTTCATGTCTTGATTAACTCAGGTTGATCCATGAATCCATTTTCCTTAATGCCAAAAAAGCTAATGTACCATAAATTGTACTTAACAAGCTAGACATATTCACCTGGATTCTCTTCACTGTTATTTTTGCCTCATTCAGCTTCTGAACTGCTGGAGGGAAATGCCTGGTCACTGATCTCTGAAGAGCATTTAAAAATGCAATGGAGCTGAAAACTTTGGCAGCAGTCAATGTATTTCCCAGTAACACATAACTACCAAAAGTTACACAGCTGATGATATTCTGTGAGGCAAAATCCACAGCCATGTTGAGGGCTCGCAGAAACATAGCTTTCCTAATCTTTGATATTTCTAGACTGTAAAAAATAATGGGAAGAAAAAAAACTGCAATACCATTGTGTTTGTCTGACACAGTAAGATGCATTAATAAATAACAACAATATAATTGAATTCATGAAAATGTATTACTCCGACATTACGTCTTGTAAGGAATTCAGTGGAGGGAAAAAATGCACTTGTTTTAGCATATGAGGCACCCCAATTATAACTAAGTTAAACATTTATGATAACAGTCGTAATGCTAACACTTCAAGAATGGAATGACAAGCAGCTTATCAATCACAATATCAATTAAGTAACCACTAACTAGATCATATGAAAGGAAACAAGTCAGTCACTCAGATATTGTGATCTTGATAATTTAGGCAAATGTACATGACAAAGCTACTGAAGAGAGAGTAAGTGTTCAGGGTTATTCAGATTTATCACTCATAGGTAATGAGCAACAAGGCACACCTAATATATAAGTATTAATGTGTATTTTTATTTAAGTTTCAGAACAAAATAAAATCTTAAACATTTGAATTTATTCATGCAGGGATGATACTGGAAAAGTCCTTACTCACCTTCTTAAGTTATTGATTATTTTGCTGAATGACAATTCCCAAGTGGAAATCTTTACAACCCTTACTCCAGATAATATTTCATTCATTCTATTGCATCTTTCATCACTTAGCCTTGCTGTCTTAAGTCTAGAGGGAAACAGTTTAAATAATAATGATAATTTAATTTGTTATAATTAGTACCGAATATTAAGTACACAGCTACTTGTACCATTTGAAATATTCTTGGCAACACAGACAGAACAAATGTAACTTGCATGTCAATGCAAAATGTCAATTAGTTTACATTTATCTTCCACTAATTTTTTTGTATTTGCTGTTTTGGTCAAGTATCATTATGCACATGGTTTACAACTGCATTCGATATGCATTTATTAACCAGTGTTTTAACTGAAAATGGTAGTTCATATAAACAATCCTTAGATATACAGAAAAAAAGGTGAAATTGCAGCATATGCCCTTTCATTAGGTTCAAAATACTTCTTGGTTGAGGTCAGAGCTATTGCATGGGCCATTTGTATTCCTTCAATCTATACTAACTAGCTTCTGCAACTTGATGCAGTAGCTCATCAGTCTTAAAATCTCAAAAAATTTTTCATTCACCAAATATTTTTCACACCTTGTCTTCCAGTTAAGCTACCTTATCTTAATCTTTTTCTTTGGTTCATTTAACACATTTTGCAGCGATTTTAATAATTTGAATAGCTCTCTAGAGCTACTTTGAAGATCTCCCATGAAAACATTATTATATTTATTCATATTTAAGAGGCTTACTGTAATTTGTGAAACAAAATGAAAATCTGTAATCTGCAAAATGAAAATCTGTAATTCGTGAAATGAAAATCTGAAATTTGCAAAATGAACACCTGTAAATGTGTAACTTGAGAAATAAAAATCTGTAATTTGCATAATATAAATCTGTATTTTGCATAAGGAGGATGCTTGCTTTGATGGTGTGTTTGTGAGGAAAAATTTACCCGAGTTCACTCAAGGTAAAGTTAGCTTAGGTTTCTACTTGTTCAAAAGTCACACCAATCTTTGTCACCGATGTCTGGGTTAAAAATTACAACTGGTACGCAAATCAATCCAGAATATCAAAGAGCTTGGGTCAGTTTCATTTTCCCACCATGCATGATATTTCACTCACAAACATGCTGCATACACCTTTGGCTGCAACATTTTCCAAGTGTATTCCAGTCAGGAAAGTATCATGTCATGCATTTGAATTCTTGATTAGCTATGTACATTGATTACACCTTTTAAAATAAACAGCACAGCCACAGCACCAGGTAGTTTTCTGAATTTCTGGCTTAGTGGCACAATTCTTCTTTCACATAGCTGATGCATTGATTCATTCATGAACAAAGTGACGATTTCACTAAGTACACCAAAGAGATTTTCATTTCACACTTTCACTGGTTTGCATTTACAATGCACACTCGTGGTGAACTGACTGATTTATCCTTCTAGATTTCCATTTCACAAATTACAGATTTTCATTTCCTTTCATTTTGTTTCACAAATTACAGTAAGCCATTTGAGTTATTAGAATATCTGGGTGAGATCATGATATTAATTCTGACTAAGTTAATGATCAGTCTACATCCAAAAATAGTTCGCACTCTACTAGGTTGGCAAGTATCGAACAGCAACCCTCCACTGGAATCACAAGTCAAAGAATAAACATATTAAAGGTACTTTTACATTAATTTTAAAAAACAATTAGAGTTCAATGAAAACTTGACAATTGACACTTAGCTCTCTAGATGGTTAAGTCTCACCTCAACATAGCAAACACTCTACCAAGATGTGACTGATAAATTATTAAGAGGAGCATAAGTGCCAGAGGTACAAAGCAAGAAACTCCTAACTGAATCCACAGCAAGTACATTGTGGCAACCATTTGAACAGGAGTAATCCAGATAAAGTGCAAATAGGTAACAAACTGAATCAAAACACAGGAAAACAGATATTAATAAACGATGAACTAATGAATAAATAACAACTTTAAAAAAATTTTCATTATCAATATTATAAATAAATAAAATGATCAAAAATATGACAGTCCTGCAGAAATTAACCTTAACCAAATTACATCTTACCCGATCAAAGCTCTGTGTGTCAGTGGACACGAGATTGACTACATGACCAGTTGTGACTCCTTGACCCAGTCTCAAAGTCTAAAATGCACACAAGTAAAATTCAGTTGCGCAGATCAAGAAAGTGACCACTTGCATTTACAATATCATTTTTTTTTTATTATAGGTAGCATGAAAGGTTGGCACAAAATACTATATATAAATATATATGTGTATATATATATATATATATATATAGTACCTTTTCTTTTCTCATCAAAAAGGTGTTGACAGAATTGATTAAAGGGACAATTTTCAACAAGAAAGCAAAATAGCTGCTGTCAAAATTTCCAAAGTCTTCATTTCACCTTTGTATTACCTTTCACTTCAAGTGCCCATTTGTTTAGATGTATTATATAGATCAAGTAATCAAATTGATGAGGGAGAAAAAATGGGATACAATTCAACTATCATCAAGTAAACAAGTTTCCCAGCTAAATATGGCTATGATTGCATGGATTATGAACCAAAAAAACCAAAAAACAAAGAAAGAAAGAATAAATACCCACATTCCACGATTGGGAGGCTTGTGGTCAGAGTCAACCTTCTTTGAAGATTTCTTTAAGTTACATTTTATGTAATATGAACACTATTAAGTTAGGTTCAATAAATTATGTAATGTTTGCATAGTGAAGCAATTGCCTTTCTATAAACACATCCAGTTGTTGCTATTCTTAAATGCATTCCAGCTCTGTGACCATTAAAAAAGTACAGTTGATGAAGAATAACAGACAGTGTGGAGGCTACTGTAACAGCCACAGCATAAAAATAAGCTTCCAACTTTGTTACACTTGGGTTGGGACTGAAATATGACACAAGATAAAACAGGAAGATAGGCTGAACAGTCCTGATGCTTTCCTGTATGAAAGAAAAAAAAGAGAGAGAAACTTACAACTTAATCATTCTTTTAAATCAAATCTGCTGCAAACAGTGAAAGATATATAATTTTTGATAACTGACTACATTTTAAAAAATTATTTTCTCCAATTGCATGAGTAAACTTGCATACCAAAATCTGCTTTCTCAACCTACAGTTGAACCTTGATTATCCACACTCATGGGGACTTCGCTAAATAGTCCAGATAATCAAAGATATTAATGAGCCAACAGTAAAACTGACTACGTACCATTTAAATTTCTGTGCATCATAGTCAACATTTGCAAAAAATTATTAAAGTTAACTAACAAGTTTATAACCTAAAATAATGATGTAAACCAGTTTGTTTCAAGTTTCTACACCTAAGCACATCACTAAATCTATCATTCTTTGAAGCTCCATTAATAAGATAGCATCAACATTACTTCATTCAATGTTGCTTCATTACAAGTGCTCTGTTTGATGGAAAAAAGTTATGTCAAATCTTGAATATGGCCAATTATTCATAAAAAAAAGGACCAGAGAGGCAAGTTCAGTTAAACCAGGTCTGTATAATCAAGGTTCAACTGTCACAACCAAACTTTCTCTCCTGTAATTGGTATCTTGTCTATCTAAAATTCATGTAGAGTACTGTGACAATTATCAATATTGAGGAAAGCCAATATATTTAGTAATATTATGGTAGTGTACTGAAGGAAAGTGATACACTCTTGCTTTGTACTGTTACAATACAAATGGCCATACATGCATATAATCATCCATTTTTATTGTCATTGAACAATTGTAAGGACATAAATGTTAAAAAAGTTAATTACTTAATTAATTTTCCAAGTTGTTTTTGGATGTGACAGGTCAAGAAACTTACATTAAGGAAGCCAAAGATCCCAACATATACCAGCTCTATAAGAGCAAACTTTGCTACAGCTTTACCCAAACTTGGTTTTCTGGATGAAAATGCTGCAGCTGCAAGTTCTTTGGACCACTCACTATAAAAATTAATAAAATGAGTAACATCATAGAGACCACACAAAAAAAAGAAAAAAGCCACTAACATCAACATTTCCTAAAAATGGATATAAGTCACAAGTCTGATAAATAAAAAGTGGGCAGTAAAAACCTTGAATAATTTGGCCACTGTAAACAAAAAGTGCAATTGCCTTGGTGTAAGAAACCAAGAAGGTACTGTGATTAGGCACCACCTATAACAGCCATTTTGATAACCTGATTCAACATAACTTATCATGAGAGTAGAGTGAAACTGTCTCCCAGTCAGGGGGGTTATGCATTATTTATTAGTGTTGCATGTCCAGATATAATCTACAAGCTCTAACATTAACATAGAGTTTATAAGTTAATTATAATTTATCAAATCAATCACTTGTATGTTTCTTTTTCTACTACTGCTTTTCACCTCTCTAACCTTGACTGTTTTTTTTTTAAAAGGTCACATATCATTGTTTATTTTTCCCACCAACCTCTCTAAATCTGCCACCAATGTTTCTGCAGAGTCTTCCTTGAGTACTTGATACAAGTCATGAGGCTCCAAGCGCCTATCATATCCTTTACTAAAAAGTCCATTAAGCCACCTTGCAAAATAAAGAACAAGATTTGTCAAAAGAAATTTACTCCTTGGTGGACACTATACTGTTATCTAAAGCCAGCCCCTATACTGCAACATACAAGTAAAAAATGTAAAGTAAACGGTTTGAACCCAGGGATTGCATTTGATCATGCAGTCTGACAGTCCTCATGAGGATAGTCCTGTGAAGAAATGTTATTACAGGTAGTACTACTGACAAGCTTTCAACAGCCTAAAGCAGAAATCATCATCAGCATCAAGTGAGGAGTAATAAGCCTGGGTTATAAGCCTGGGTTCCTTCACCCAGACAATCAAACTACACAAGCAAACAAATAAATACATTCATTTTTATAGCATTGATGAAGAGTGAAGTTTAGAATTTCAGTTTTTCTCCCATTGTCCACACTGTTCTCTTCTATCCTCCTATCTCTCATTATTAACGAGTAAAAGATGTAAACTATAATGATTAAACATACTAGGACCAGTTTTGCTTTGGTCCTGTAGCTGCTCTGAACTCCAAATGAACTTAGCAAGGAAGGAACTTCCTTTTAGGAAACAAGAGGAAAGAGGTTAATGGTTACAGGTTGGTGCTGGGGATCAATATTAGGTTGTGGAATGGGGGTTGGGGCTTGGCAGCAAGGTTGGTGATTAAGGGCTGGGGGCTGGGGGTCAGGTGTGGGCCATGGGCCATGGGCCATGGGCATAAGGCATGGGGCTAATCACCTCTAAACCCTTTCCAAGTTGATTATGGAAATTACCATCTTAAACTTCCAGTCTTCCTTATTTGCATTTCCCTGCGTTCCTGTGAAGTTCTGCATACAGACCAAAGGAGGTCTAGAGCCATAAATATTATCACCAGAGACATGCTCAAAAATAGTTGAGCCAATCCGAATTCAGTCAGCAGTCATGTTGATATTGATTCAGAGGCCATATACCTCATGAACTGTTACTTCACTGCATAGGCTCATGAATGTGTAGCAAGTGGACTTGACCACACAGTACTAAATAATTAATTTACTTTTCAACTACTCAAGTTGAAATGTGTCAATTGAAATGCATTTAACTAACAGTTCTTAGGTAAAAATAAACTTATTCTCAACGTGAGTAAATATGAAAATGAATGACTGTGTACAAACGTACTCAAACGCTTAGCCGTAGACGTATATGGACCTTAATTCTAAAATCAACCATGTCTATTAACATCTCATAATTAAATTATGATTACCAGTAAGTGAGACGAGACAAGAAGGATGCCTCAGCCATTGGACTAGGCAAGCTACTGTGTTGCTTTTCAGACAAATCCATTGTAGCCACAATACAATCCAGCTACATCCAATATTACGATGTGGATTAATCTGAGAAGATGACGCTTTCTTGTGTTACCATTTTACTATTGGCGTAACATATATCAACATCACTCTGCTAACTAATCAATTGTTAATTGAAAAACTAATAGCTTGCACGCTTTTTTCAAGTAAGACGAGTTCAGTGGACCAACCACAGAAGAGCTAGCAACAGATAACAGCAAAGCAGCACAGCACAGTACACCCAATGCTACTCCCCTCCCTCCCTACCGTAGCGAGGTTACCTTGCTTTAAGATGGCGGACAACGAAGGTTCCATTTGAGGAAGATAATAATTTTGTTTCGTTTGTTTAAACTCAGTCAGCCTAGTTTCAGCTTGAATTATGGATGAAATTCTTTCTGAAGGAGACGCAAAGGTAGGATAAATGTGTTGTTTAATTGTCTTATTTTCTGTGATCAGCAAGTGAAACACGACCTTTTAAAAGCACGCAATGCATACTGTAGAACCAAAATGTCACTTTTCGAATCGCAAGCTTGTTCACTCGTTCCATCAAATTCATTAAGCATGTTCAGAACTCATTTTTACTTCGTGGCTTTCCCCCACGCCAGTACACGAACAAATATTTCAAGTTTATCAGTTAACAAATAAACTTGTCCTTTAAATTTTTTGTACGACATTGATGGCTTCCTGTAATTTGCAAAACGAAACGAAATGACAATCTGTAATTTGTGGAATGACAATATGCAATTTTCGAGATGTAGATCGATAGTTTTCAAAATTCAATTATTAATTTAAGCGTATTGAATTTTCATTAATTTAGTCTCAATAATGTAAAAAGTGAGGTAAAATATTGATATATTGCAATGTCCTGCAGTGTACTGTTTTTCAGTTGCCCTCTTGGTGGCTTAAAAGCTCTTTTTATAAACTCAAGCACTGTTTAAACGGTCTGTAGTGGCTAAATGATGCTATGCACCTCTTCATCAACATTTGATCTTCTTGACTGACCTTTTCAATATTATTTTTGAAGATTATTTTACCAATATTCCCGGCTGCTTTATTTGTAACCCTCAGTTTGTCTTGTCAACACACTCTGAGGCTGATCCAATAATGAAAGATCTAGAAATAAGGAAAATATGATGTCTACTGTCTCTCTCTTCCTACAGTTTACCTTTTATTAAATTTACATAAAAATAGCAAATTCAAGGGAAAATTAAACTTTGGAAGTAAGGATTTTCATCAGCAAAAATGAACAATCAAACAAACAAAGGAGAATATGATTGCTACCAAATCATTGGTTGATTTTGGCTGTAGCTTAGTAATCTTTATATGTCACATATTGATTGGCAAGTATTCTTGAACTTATCAATGCAAAAAATTTTGAAAATGACTTGAAGGAACAAAAAACTGCTTCAGCAAAAAATTTGAGTTGTCAATGTTTGGAGATACGGAGTGTTAAATTATTAATGATGAATATATGAGGGAAATCCAGGTGAAATTAATTTTACTTTCAGAATTCAAGTTCACAAGGGTTTGAGGTTTTGGTAAACATCTTTTTCATATGGCTACCTGTTCATGCAGTCCTATAGAAATCCATGGTGAAAGCTGTTGTGTATTGAGCTGAACAGACAGGATGACATTAGCCACTCCGTAAAAAGCCATCCAGCACTGCACTCACATAGCTTTGTTGCAAAAACTAAACTATATAGTGGACCTTTAAGGGCAGATTTTTGGAGATTTTTTTTTTATCATGTCAAACTAAGCATTGCTATTTAACTATAGTTTCCAAGAAAAATTAAGGTAAAATATTGAAGCACACACAATTAATTTACATAAACATATCTAAATTCTTTAAGCTGCCAAAGTGTGAATAGCTAATTATAACATGTGAACATAAATGACTCTTGAAGGGTTTCTTGCAGTAAAACATCCTGGTCCATGAATTTCAATTATGTTAACATCTCCTAATTTTGATTGCACATGAAGATCTTTGCTATCTGTCAGCGTATAAAAGTAGAAGGTGATTAGAGAAAGATAAAAAAGAAATCTGGCTTTCAAGGACAAGAAATAAAGAGATTCGAAAGATTCTCACAGAAACAGATAAAGGCTTATGATTTAAGCAATCTTTGCTGCTTGTGCTTGATCAGCAACCGTGTAGTTTTGCCGCATTGTTCTCAAGGGGCCTTTCAGTTGAAAAAAAGTATTTGAAATCAAAGTTTCTCTTCAGCAGAGTTGAACTAAAGGTCTATTGCAGGTAACTGATAGATAGTTACCTGCTAAATATGTTCTTGCTGAGATTCTTCTGAGACTCTGCTAGACAATCTTAAGTTTCTATTGGTGGTCAACATTTTGCAAGTTGTTGGGAAAAATTTGAAAGTAAAAAACTTACTTTGTTTTTATGCAAACAAATTAATTGTAAGTGTAGGTTAACTTTATGGATTGCCTTGAAATTTGGTCTAAAGACTCCCAAGATACCCACCTAAACATGTGTTGATATATAGTCTATGGTTGTAATACTTCAAATGGCACCTTTTTTTTTTGTGAGGACATGCACAAAGGTCTACCATATCCTTTAACAATAAAAAGAAAAGAGTGAAAAAAGTTGAGATTCTGATGAATTGTGAGTTTTAGAGAAGGAAATTTTTTATTGTAGAATCTTTTTTGTGTCCCACCAGGATCCTTCTATCACATACTATCTTGGTTGAAACAATATTTTCAAATTATGCAACATTTAGTGGTCATATGATAAAATGCTTATTGACTTAGTTTGGTTGCGCCAGACAAAAAAAAGTTTAGCTTTCAGTCATGGGGCATGGACCTTGTACTTGACTATGTATGTGACTGTGATTGCACCGACCATGTTCGTTCATATTAAGTTTAAATAGGTCATGTTCACTTAAATTTAACTGGTGATGATGGTGAATCAATAGTTGAAATGTATGTACTTTTCTTAAATCATTGTTTTTCCCAAAATTTTTAGCGTTTTGAGGACAAATATAATGCTGAAGTTGAAAGAGGACAGGTTTCTTCTGATACACAGTTCAGTTATGCTTGGTGCTTGATAAAAAGCAGCAACAAGAGTGAAATTTTAAAAGGAGTTCTTCTCCTGCAAGGTGAAGTATGTGTTCTGGTTAAACAGTATCCCTTTGTAATGGTCCTCAAGATAATTTCTTAATACTTCTTGTCAAGGAAGGGACAATTAAGCTTCTGGGTCATAGAACTCTTTCGATTTGAAAAGGAATTAAAATTGAAGGGCACTTTCCTTTGGAAACTTTTGGCAAAATAGCAATTTGAAGATCAGGGGTATTTCTCTTTTCTTGATTTTTACCAGAATTACTGGAGATGAGTGGATGCTATTGGCTTGGTCACACCAGCACAATGCCTCATGATAGGACATATGAAGAACCCAGGTTCTCACATAAAATAGTCTACTAAGCGCAATCATACTGGTGTTTTAATAGAAGATTTGCTAAGGTTTTCTATCTGCAAATGGAAATTTTTATAGGGTCCAAAGGTTCATGATCCTAAATTTTATCACATTGTGATGATTGAAAAAAAAATCATTTAAAGTGATTGTTATTTCTTGTTTTGTCCATTGACATTGATGTAATTGAGTCCCATTTTTAAGTGTTTCCTTAGCCTTAGATAAAATGCCTTGAGCAATTGGAGTCTTATCAGTTGTATTTTTTTCTCTTTCTTTCTTCAATTGTTTGTAGGATTATGTCATAGTGGAACTGATCAAAGAGATTACCTTTATTTTATTGCAGAAGGATATTACAAATTGAATGTGAGTTACATAGCAACCCTTTTGTTGTTATGAAGTTAAGTTATGCATACTATAATTTTGATTTGCAGCTGTTCTGCTGGTTGATATATAGAACCACAGCTAAAAGTGGCAAACCCTACAATATTTTGTTTTAATTTTTGTTTTCACGCACAAAATGTAGACCAAGAACAAGCTTTAACACTCTGCTTAATAAATTTTCACCTGCACAGTATAACTTACATCTTTCTGTCCTAGCAGGAATATGTATCTCCAACAAATTGCAAACTATAAAAATTTACTGGTCAAACTTACCTGACCTAAAGAAGCGCTCAAAACTATAATTATAAAATTAATAATGGCTCTCTAGCATTCCTTCCATTTCAAAGTTTTGGAGAAGATAGTGATACATGTGTAGGGCCTGTTGATTTTAAACTACAGTTTTTTATCATCAAATAGGAATACAAGTCAGCCCTCAGATACACAAACAGATTACTACAAATAGAACCTGAAAACCGACAGGGGCTTGAGTTGCATGAAAAAATCACTGGTCAAATGAAAAAAGGTTTGAACATTTTTGGTGTGACTGGAAGATAGAGTAATTGTCATCTGTCCAGTATTCTTTTGCAGATTTTGAGTGTAGTGCTCCAAGATGTAAATTTTTGTGTTCTCATATGGATGTCCTATTCAAGCTGTCTAGAAACAATTTTTTGTAATTTGAACTGGTTCTTCAGTTATCTTTTGATTCCATATGCTTGTCAATGATGCACAACAAGCTCAATATCCTGGTGTTTCCCTACTTTTACATACCATTTCAATTACACCATTGCTCAACTTAGAGACTTCTTAAGCTAGAAATTTCTATATGTGTAATAACTCAAATGACCTATGTATGTACTGTAATATGCAGAACTCTTCAGTTTGTAAGATGTTTGGTTTTAGCTACTCAAACACATTTTCAAATTATGCATGTCACAAAATCATGAATTTACCACATGCACTCTCCTGCCAAGACCAACAGGATAATTATTCCAAAAAGGGTTCTGTTAAATTTTTTATAATGTTATGCTATTTCCATAGATGGCTTGATTGGACTTGGCATCCTGGGAGGTACAGCTCTGGTTATGGGCGGAGCAGCAGCCTTGGTTGGGATGGTATTTGCAAGCCGCAAATGAGCAAAACTTAAAGTTAAATTAACATTAATGCAGACAAATATTATTGAGCAAATAGGTTAATGAGTAGTATTATCACTATGTTTGGTATGGTGGCCCATTTTGTGGATTTTTGTATAATTTTGGCCTTGATTAAGGAACAGTAAAAGCATAAGTTTTCAATTTGGAACAAAATACCTTTTGCATGTTCAACAAATGGACAAAATTGTGGAGGAAACAACCCATAATTGGAGGGTTGGGCATTATCATACAGTGATGTGTCAGTTGACTTTCCATCTGCTGCCACATAAGTGAAAAAATAACATATAAATTGCTCAGATGGTGAAATTTGCTTAGTCGAGAGTAGAAAGACAATTTTAAACTTGTGATTGTGCTTGTGTGATTGAAAGACTAACAAGTGGTTAAACTAACAACTTGATTATCTAAATGTTTGTGAACCAACAAGAGAATCTCAGAAAAATGTTATATGCCTTTTAATAAGAGCTGGAAGCTGAATATTCAGACCCAAATTACATTAGTTATTGTTCCTCTGATTTTTATGTTTTATTTTTGTTATCACTTTTTTGATTATTCATTATTCATTTTAAATTCTGGAGAAAGGGATCAACAAGTCAACAAGCCTGGATTCTGGTTCAACTGATGTAAAAGTACCTCTTGACTTTGCCAATGAGCAACCAATGAGAGAAATAGATTATAGAGTCAGTTTATTATTATTATTACTATTAGTCCAAAGAGGGTGCCATTCCATGAAATGCTAATTGGACAACTCTTACACCAAACTCCTGCAGAATTTCATTTTTTATAACATGATCCCCAAAGAAAACTGACTAATTCCAAATCAACAGAATGAGTTACCTTTAAACCTACAGAGTAATTGTTGAGCAAAAATGACAAACCTTCAGCCAAGTCATGGCCAAAAAAAAGAAAAGAGAGAAACTTGTAACCCTCAGGTTGAACAAACAAACAACAGCTTGTGTGGAAATTATGAATTTTCTTCATGCCGTATTATTATAGACGGGATCAAAGAAATTTGTGGATGAAGAGTCAGAAAAGTAAATTAAATTTTGTAAAAGAAGTGTACCCAGGTGACAGCTGATTTAAGAAAGAAACCATCCTTGAAGGGAATGGCATATTATGAGACCTTTCCACGCTTAATCTATTCGTGTTAGCCACCACGCCCTTAAAGCTTTATCAGAGGAAAAATCTTGAGGCACCTCGCAACCAATTAAAGCAATATAAAATAATTTCTAATTATGGCTGAAACAGAAGAGGATAACCAGCTAGAACTTGGGTGAAACACTCGCAGCAATGAACATTGCTTAATGAGAGATGCATCACTAAAACACATAAACGTTTAAACTGCCTAACACAGCGTGGCGAGCCCTGAAGAACTTGGTAATTGGGAAATGGAAAAAAAAACGTTTTATGGAGACCTAACTTGGAATCTCCCTTACATAATGTGTTACCCATATTAGTAAGGGTTGGTTAATAAGATTTTCCCAAACCGATAGGATGAATCAAAGAGCAAAGATGCATCATTTCGTATCCAAAATATGGAGGTAGTCACACCCCTTTAAAGAGCTAAGTTGAGTAACACCTGGAATTGCGCTTTTTGACAAAATGTTTCGGGGGAGTAAACAAACAATCTTCTGTTTTACAATTATTCCAGAGTGATAATCTAGTTTAAAATTTCAAATTTTTCTCCAAATTAAGAAAACTTTCGGTACTCGTTAAACCGAAAGTGGTTTGTGTTTGTCGTTGTTTCCATTGAAAAAGCTCTAGAAAGGGTAGATACATTGATAACTAAACATTACAGCTACGGACTGAATCGCCTTAACAAAATACTGAAAGGTCTATAGAGGTACTTCTTAAAGTATATTATAACCGACGTATAGAATATTAGAAAAAGGATTGATAGCAAAAACTGAAAAGCCAGGAATATCTACAATCTATACGCAAAACTCGTAACACACTTTTCTTGCAAAGTTCAGTCTTGTTCAGTCAGGCTCCCACTTATTAGCCACCATAAAGAGTAGATGCTACCCTGAGCGTGGAAACAGGTAGTAGCATCAGTCCCAAGGGAGAAACCAGGTCACCGGCAAACAGCAAACATTTAAGACCAATTTCGCGTACTCCTGTTTTATCAAAACTGGCTGAAGACTTCATGTTTGAAAAATACATCGCCTCCCTGCAGTTTTAAGACAATCGACCTATCTCAAATTTAGTGGCAATCCCTCTTTTCGTCCGCGACCCAATGCGCTTATCTCCGATGGTTCACGGTCTTTGGCCAAAACAAAAAAAAAAAAACCCGATAAGAGACAGGAAAGTTCTGTCTGAGTTGCCCCTATTTGATTACTACAGAGGCTTCCAACCTCATAGGACCATCATATCCTGGCAAAGAAGGTCTCACTTTTAACTGTGCGGAGTCTTTATCACAGCACTGGGCGATCGTCTTTTCTCATGAAGATACAACAGTGAAGTGAAGTTAGCTTAAGTCTGCCTCGCCGAATAGTCTGACGTCTCATCCGGTGTTCCGCAGGTGGACCAAATAAGGCTCGTGATAATTCATTCTCGTGATAAAGGATCTTCAGGTCACCTAGTACAAACTTTGAAACGTATTGGACGACCACCACCTCTTCCTCGATGCCTGAAGACTCCGCCACTAACATCTAAGATGCTGTCGAGAGCGTTCAAACCCAGGTCCAACTGCAGTTAAGACTACAGCTTACTATTCGCTAAGAGCAAGGAACTCGTCCATTCTGTTTTCCTCAAAGCTGGGGACATCTTTCCAAGCTTAAAACATCGAACCCTGCAACAGCTGAAGTAGTTAAGAATGCCTAGAATATCAGGTCTTAAACCAGTTTGGAGTACATCTGTCAGGTTTTCCATTTTGCACTACTTATCCAATGCCATAAGCGTGTTTTGTGTTGTCAGAAGCGTGTTTTGGCAATATAATCTACCCTAGCGTCGACATCGCGGACAAGTTTGTTGCCACAGTGAAATTTTAAAAGCTAAGCGGCAGGCGTTTTAGAAGTATGCACAATAAACTATTTAATGACATTGTTATAACACAACTAACAACCGTGGAAATCTTCCACCAGCAAGACACACCCCACGCTATAACCTTCGACTGCCTCGAGTCTTTGTCCCTCCTAGAGCGAAGACTTGTAGATCTGTGAACACGTTTGTACCGTCTTTAGTTGGAGTTCGTAACCAATCCTGACACGTGAATTATAGTCTGCATTTTTCAACAGACTCGCAGATGTAATGTATTTTTTCAGAAACGATGCAATTTGAAACTATGAATGAAATGTACAATCTTTTATTTTCTCATCAAAAAGTGTCACAAAACGTGTATATATTTCTTTTTTTTTTTCAAATTGCAACTTTAATCCATATTTATCACACCCTTTTTGTATTCACGCAATTCAGCTGCAAAGTGTTACTTTAATAAACATATCTATCTATCTATATCAAAGATAAATAACAGCACTTGCGTACGACGGTTACCGATCTTTTCACCAACAAGGTGTCAAGTTCATATTCCCATTTTTTGGCAAGCTTTCTACTTCCTCTAATTTTTCTATTCTTTTTAGAGTTTCACTCGGAACACGGACAGATTTTTATGAGATAACATTATCGAAAAAACTGATACCTTTCGTCGAAAAAAAAAAGCAGTTTGAAATCTGATGGATTTTCTTCACACCTTAAAGCTTTTGGTATTATGCAACGACTGACTGAAGACTATTCACTGAGACCTCATTCAAACCATGCATTTTTCTTTAGAACAGCATGTGCCTAATCCCTCTTAGAGTAATGAGAATGTTCTTGAAGCCACAGCCCTTGTAAGCAAATCTGCTGCAGTGCCAAGTTCTATTTCCCGGCAACGATTAAACCAGAAAGGCCCTAGCATGTTTAAAACCTGCAAATCAGAAGTTGACTTTCCTTGGCACTTGAGCTCTTTCCATAGGCACGTATTCCACGCTTTGCCAACAAGTTTGTTAGAGACCTGGGCTGCCCAACTCCCTCAAAAGGGATTAAAAATGTGCAGATACCTGATCCAGAATCTTGCTAGAAAACTTGGACCGCAGCTGGATGCACTGGAAAGTAGAAACTGCCACGAGTAGATCGAGGGGCATCCGAAATTAATACTATCAAGCAGATTGATCCTACTTGAATGCTGCGTCGACATCAGTCTTTGCCCCTAGTGATCAAATCTTAATTTGTATTGGACCAAACAAATGCTGAGTATGAAAAGGCAAGAGTGGTCACCAGAGTAACAATCACAGGTGTGTGCACTGTTAAGAAGGCAGCCAGATTTTATGCTCCAGAAAATGGTCAAAATGAGAACATTGCAGTCATAAAAGAGTTGAAGTGATCCGGCTGTATGATCAGCTGACAGACGTATCAGGCAAGACTTCAGGCAGGAAGAAATAGGAAGATTAGGAGAGGAGGACGGAATTTGAACAGAAGAAATTTAAGACAATACAGAAAGCCAAGTGTTAGATGGCTAAATCAAGACAGTTCCCCCAAGAGAATGAGGCTATTCTCGCCCGAAGCTATGTCGCCTGAAAATAGGGTTATGTTGCCGAAGAGTTTTAGTCTAATCGCCCAAACTCCCGAATTATTTTATATAATGTATGTGTAAATTAATTCCAATTGGCTAGTCACTCGCTCTTAATAAATCTCAGTGTTGGGACATACCTTCATGCTTTTAAGCCATATGACTCCCTCGTTTTCTATTTAACTTGTCATTTACTAGAAGCCGTCCATCTCAGTTTCCAACGCGATTTCTTCTCTACTTTTTGTTGGACTTAAGATTAGCGGAAATAAGCGCTGAATAAGGAGAGCGTGTTTGGGTGAATGTTTTCCTTATCAATGCCTTTTTATTTCACCAAAAGTATAACTGTTACTGTGAACAGGAAGCCAACGTTGTCTTCAGAGGAGGCAAACCTTCAACCTTTCACTAGCGGTGGAGCAGGGACCAATTTATTCTCAATGGCTTAGATCTTGAGTTAATGGTTACTTCAGCCCTTAGGACTTCTTGGATCAAAATTTCTTGAGAAAGTAGGGTATAAACCCGCAAGAAGACGCCATAGTCCCTGGATCGACCGTCTGTTCTGACTGTTCTGAGCTGTCGCTCAACCACCGAAGATGAATTAAAAGAAAAAAGGGAAAGCGACAATCTGTGGCAGGCTCTCGGTCGGTGGAAGACGAGCTAAAGAGCAGGTAAAACCTGCCTGATCCCACCACTTTAGCGTGTTCGCTTTTTAATTCGTTTGCACTGACCGAAAGCCTGTCACAGGCTAGGTGATCGATAAATGGCTGTTGCTCTATTTTCCGGTCGTCTCCTTGTCCGTGGACACAGACTGATGGGTCTGGGTTCGATCCTCTGACCGAGGTCGACGTCTTGGGTTTTTGGAAATGGAAGAAGACGGAGCTGTAATCGAGGTTGAAGCAGAAACACTTCTAGTCCATTAAGCTTATTACATATTCCCGAGCGACCACCTTAACTCGCCTTACGCTGACGCTGATAAATTCCTTCCAGAGGGTAATATTGTTTTTCTAAAGTTTAATTGACTGCTGGCAAAACTTTCAAATGCTTGAGCAAAAAGGAAAACAATTGCTTATGAAAATGTAAAAATCTTAGTTGTGGAATTCTAAAAGAATCGAAAACTCTTTTTTCGCATGTAACCAGCGGTCCATTTTAAATTAAAGTTATTCTGTTTGATATAAAATTGAATTGAAACAGCCGTAGGCAAACTGGTTGTTTTTAGCTGATCTCATCGAGAAACCAAAAGCACTCTTCAGAGTTGCACTGATAAAATTTTACCTACGTTCTGGTTTTCACACGCTTTTTTTGTTTGTTTGTTTTTTGTTTTTTTTGTATTCATTTAGTTTTGAACAAATTCAAGAGCCATTTTCAACTGACATAGACCTATCCATCTTTTTTTTTTGCGATGGGTGTCTAATTACCCAAATAGAGAAAAAGTGTATGTAATACGAAGACGAAGTCAGTCGAGCTTCAGCGCAACCTTCTTGAAATATCACATTACTTAGCTTCAAGTAATCAAATGAATTGGAAATTCGACAAATGAACGAGCCGGTTTGATTAAAAGGATTTTCGGTTAGTTCGTAGAAATGTTGTTCAAAGCTCTTCAAATGTTCATATCATTAGACTCTGAATCTTGTAATAAACAATTAATTGAAAGATAAATCTTCCTCAAAAAGCCGCAAACCACTAAATTGGGCAAAAATGACGCTCACCGCCTTTCAGAGCTAATGAAATTTATTTAAATGGAACGACTTCAAACAGAAAGGAACGGTTGTCATCTGATACATGTTACACAGTAACGTTCATCGCCTCCCGCGAAACGCGTAACGATAGCTAATCTGTAATCCTTTGTAAATCTCATTTGACAACTAGAAAGAAAGCCGTCCAGAGTTAAGAGCGGTCGCCATTTACATGCGCTAATAACCAAGTCATTTTACAGGGAAGTTCAATTTATCATGAGGAAACACGGTTTACATGAAGGCCTTTGCAAAGCCAATCATAAGTCACAATACTAATCGAATCTCACTCCGGTAATTAAAAGTCGTTGATTACATATCACTGTTTTTGCCTGAAACGTAATTAAATTATTCAAATTTGTTGTTTCTATAAAACAAGAATTCGACTGTTGTCATAAGTTAATAGTACCGTGCTTTGTAGGCCTAATTAAATTCGTCCAAAGTAAGGAGTAAATTTTGCACTCAAGCCGAACCTAGTAAACACGACTACATGTGCGTCTGTCAGCTTCACCCAACACAGCGCTGGGGCAGGTGCTATCCGGTGTCCCTTCCAAATAAGGCAAGCTTGTAATATCAAATGGAAAGTTTTCTGTAATTGATTCACCAATTATCTCATTGATAGATTGCCAAATGCGACTAATTCCTTGATAATCTCAGCGTCGCAATCCTTCCCGCTATCCTATTAGAAGAGCAATATTTTTTGATGACGCGAACAAAGCGGCCGACAGCGGCGGGTCTTCTGCTCTCGTTAATGGTCCCCATCTCAGCGTGATTGAGTGATCCCGTGTTAAGACTCGTGTACAAGTAACGCAAACAAAGACGTTTATTAAATTATTGACCGGGTGGTTGTTTCGCAGGGAGTCGCGCCCCAAACAAATTAACAACTCTTGAAGTCCAAGACATTCGATAGAATTCGCGAACAGTTCGAGACAACGTACAAATCTTTACCAGATACCTATTTTTCTGTCGATATATACTTTACAATAGAGGAACAAATGAAGGGGTGATCCTTTGAGAAACTAATTAAAAATTTATGCTGAAAGAACGAGTTCACAAGTAGTGTCTATTTTCTTTCCTAAAATTTACTCAGACGTAAGCAGCACGTGTGAAATATGATTAAAAGCAATTCATTCAGTGGAAGAGACACAGCTCAAGGAGGCGGCGTGTTCTCGTGCTTTCAGTCTAAGTGCCGCGATACTGGTTGTTCTTCTGTCTGGCTCTACCGGTGAAACGCTTCGAGGAGATGAACCACATGACACAACGGGAGAGAGTTTAAACACTGGTGACTTATAGGGCACGGAGGTTGCCGTTAGAAGTGAGCTGCTGCCATTGCCGCCGCTCAGTATGGCCGCCGCCGAAAAGTACTCCGAGTGGTGGGTGTAATACGGTGAATAAAAGTGGGCCATACTACCTGACTGTGGGCAAGCCGCGGGGTGTAAGGGAAGTCGGAGGGCCGGAAAAGAAGGCGGCGGATGAGGCGGCATTGCGGAGGAAAAACCACAATCCCATTCTTGATCATGGTTCCTGCTAGCAGCCGTTAGTTCAGAGGTGTAAGCTGACAGTGGGGGAGGAACTAAAGTGTTACCCAGTCCAAGTGGAGCATGGAGGCGGACACCTTGAGCCTTCTCACGCTTACGCCATTTCGCTCGTCGGTTCTGAAACCAAACCTGTTTTGAAAAAGTTAACAGTATTCATCGCCTTTATATTACACGAGAAACAATACTGAAGAGCCCAAAAAAACGATCGACCCTTTTTCACCAGATTTTGTCTCAATAAATGTTATTCTTGTCCTACAACCAAAGACAAATCTAAAATTAACATCAATTTTGCATAACCACGAGAATGTCGTTAATCGTTGTTTTGAAAACGAGAAATTTAATAAATTGGCAATATAGTAAGGCACTTAGCTTTTTTAATTTAAAGTAGAAACAAAAATTATCCATAGCAGTTTTGAATCAATGAAGTGTGACTTCTCACAGAGTTTTCGATACATTCACACTAATTCGGCCGCAGCAAGACGCCTTAAGATCTACTAACTACCGCAGTGCTGTGCAATCAACAACACTGAATAAACTGATTCGTGATACACCTTAAACATCACAAAATCTATCGACGCCTTTATTTGAATAATTGCCATTGGAAATTGTATTTCAAGTGCTTTGGAAAATTGCCATGTATATTAATTTCCTTGTTGTAATAGTTTAGTGATAGTCCTCCTTATCACCCATCACTAACAAATGCCTCTCATTTGTGGAGTTTAATTCGTTTCCACTTTTTATCTCTGCCAATAAGGAGGTTTGCGTCCGCAACTAAATTGGACTATTTAATTAGCCAAAGAACAAATCAGCTCATAAATTGCTCTTGTGATTTGAACAATACTGTTGACTGCTACTTAGCCCATCAGCCGGCCGGCTGTGTATATGGCACGTCAAGGAAACATTTGAGATATTCATACCTGAACACGCGCTTCAGTCAAATCAATTTTTATGGCCAGTGCCTCTCTTGTGAACACATCTGGATAATGAGTCTTAGAGAAAGCCCTTTCTAACTCTTCCAGCTGATAGCTTGTGAAGGTTGTACGGTATCGACGCTGTTTCCTAAGTTTTCCTGGTGAACAATTACTCTCCTGATCTTCTTCATCGTCGCTTTTCACTTTAAGTTCATCTCCACTTTTAGTATCATCGTGTTTCTGATCCGCTGAATTTGCTTCCGCATCGTTCTCTAAGGAAAAAAACCCGGATAGATTGTGGTCTGCTGTTTTCAACGAAGAAAAAAGGGTGATTATTAGATTAAAAAAATTAAGACGATTTGTGTCTAATGCTAGTATGACAATTAGAACTAATCTTGAACACCATAATGAAATCATTTGGAAGAATCATTTTGCCTTGAAACCATTTCGCCTTTATGAAGCGAACAATGTGGTTAAAGCTCTCTTTTCCCAATTGAATCACAAAGATTTTAAAGTTACATATAAAAATAATTAAAGTGACGAGATATTGATGTAGTCCGCCCAGTTAACGACAGCAAAATGCCACCAGTATTGAAAGGAAAATTCTGGCATGTGAAAAGGCGTTATACACCCAATTTAATTTCCAGCTTATTTGTAGACGACATCGAAAGATTTAAAGAGCTGTGTGAGCTAACAAGTGAGGCCGCTTATTCGCTACCTTGTTTTCTCTCTTCTGTGCTGTGACCCAGCTTACGGTCTACTGCTTCGTCGAAAACACGTTCCAGTTTTGTACGGTGTTTGTGTTCATCGTCTCGGTTGAGTCCCAACAATCCATCAATAGTGTAAGAGCTGGGTATGGCCTTAGTACTCATGTTTGGTGGACGAACTCTGGTAAATGGAATGCGTCAAGTCTTCCAAGTGTTTTAATAAAACCCTGTGGACAAATCGACCGCACGAGTAATTCTATTGGTGTAAAAGCAATGAAATTCTCAGCCGATAATAAAATTAATAAAACTACGAAAGTTCATTAGGGGACGTCATGATACTCAGCGCATATTCTTTACATTTGCAATTAGTTTAATCTCATTTGATCAAATAGCCGACAACAACGTGAAAATGACAGATTCCTCATTAAGTGTGTGACAAAACGATTCCTTTCATACGACAGTTTTCACGCGAACTATTCTGATGGAGGCATGATCTTCAAGAAACTTCACGGTTCGAGTTACGAGGTTAAGTGTGTGAAATAACCATGTTGACTCACCGGTACTGGGTTGTTTATTCGCTACTGCTCTCTCTCTTTCTCTCTCTCTCTCTCTTGAGCCACTTACAAAGTATTGATGATACGCCAGCGAGACTTTTCCCCCGCTTCGAATCATCTACGGGGTCAAGATCCGAACAAATGTTGCCGTTCACCGGTTATGACAGACCTCTTGTGACTTGTGTTCCGTCGTTAGAATATTTGTTAGCGACAAAATGTGTGTTATGAATTCTATCGCACGCTTTGAGGCGTAATCTTCAAATATTCTGTTCCAATAAATATAAATTAAAACCACATTCAACTGTAAATAGGTTTAACAGCTGATATCACCAGCTGCCCTGAACAATGACCCGGTAAGAAAAGAATATTGAAAACTTGCATCCATCTCAACATTTTGATTGGGTTAATTAATCACCATTTGTCCCCGTAATTAATTAATTAATACCGTTTATCTTGAGTCGATACAAGCTTCGCAGTGAACCAATCACAAAGCTTGCCCATTGAAGCGTTCGAGATGTGCCGCTGCCGAGAATTACACATTATCACATAGGTGTTATTACATGTTTACCTTGTGCCACAATTCGGTGCGCGGTATGCGTTATTATAATAACAATAAAACGTCCTTTTATCACCAACTCATTCCAATTTAATTAAACTAATAAGCCCGCAAAATGAATGTGGCCACAACCTAAATCCTCTAGTGAGTGGAATTCCTTAGCAAAAGAGCGTTCGTGCAATCGCGAGGATTAAAAGTCGTTTTTTCCTTCGCGGTGTAAATGTTGAAGTCTCCAGCAATGATTTCCGCAAGTGCTTTTTCAACAATTAAGTTTGTTGTTCATGTGCGCGTAAACACCACGAGAAAAAGCAAATACGTGAACAATACGGTAGTGAATATTAATAGCATAATTGTGCGAAACGATCGGAATCAACAGTGATAATGTAATAACTATATTTTGTCAGACCAAGCGTTCGCACGAAATTAATCGAGTTTATAAATAAGGAATTGTACAGGAGGGTTTTTATTTCCTTTTAAAACGAACTGAAAACGATGTTATTGCAAAGATAATCACCCATTTTCTCTAAATGTAAGTGAATTGACCAGGTTATATCAACTAGGAAAGCTCAGATGTAAATTAAAAGCAGTGTCACTCCATACAAGTTTCACAAATGACGGGCCAGCAGGAAAGAAAACCGGCTTAGTGTGAACTTTCCACATTACTTTATTCCCTTAGAAACACTGTTAACGCCATCAGAGTCCTAACTAAAAAAACTAACTCGATAAAGATGGTTTAGGAGGGGAATCTTGCTTCGTGAAAATGACACAACAAAGTTTATTTGTCTACACTCAAGTGCAAGAAAAAGATTTCAAACAAACACTTCACCTGTGAGGATTTCAATATCCGCTATCACCACTCGAGTAAGTTTTGACGGTTATCTATTGTTGTCTTTCAGGGTCTCTGTCACAGCAAGTTGCTTAAGAAAGAAACAAAACTCAACGTGTGGGAAAAATGGTAAAATTTACTAATAAAATTCGGTACTATACAATGATCCATCTTTCGTAGAATTACAAAACATATTCCAGTAATTTATCATAAGAATGAGATAAAAGACAGAAAGGAAAGGAGAAAATTTCTTCCTCTAAAACCGCACAAAATTACAAAACAACGGTGGTTAAACATAATAGCATTTTGGCATCTCCAAATCTATACAAAACAAATCAAACGAAAAATTTTAAAAGTTCGGGCAAAATGATTGTCCACCGTAACATTCAGTTTGTTCCTTCCATGGCTAAACAAGAAAGAAACTAATCCTAGACAGGATGATTCTTTTCTTAACACTTCTTCTCTTCTCACTTGTTAGCGTGGGACTCTTGATCCTCGCACTAAATACATATGGATGTAATTCTTTAAAAAATCCTCTGGTTAGCCTTATTTACTCTGCCTCCTTTTACTATTAGCAAGGCAGTACGAGTAATATCACCCGCCTATGATTCCAACACATTCCAATGGGGCATCATCCTGTTGCTTGGACCCGGTGGGAAAGTCAAGCGGTGGCGGCCAGTAATTACCGCCATATGCTGACAAGATGAAATTCTTCTAATTAAATTACTTTGGTGAAACGGTCTCCTCGCTTGTGATTAGGCGACAGAGTTACTGCAGAAGACAATTCCATATTTCACGCACTCCCTCACAAGCCCTCTCCGTTCATTCTCTTATTTCGAAAGTGATCTCTCTCTGTCATGATTTGTTCTCTCGCACTCTCGCGCGTTTTCTCGCTCGCACTCTCGCGCGTCGTCTCGCACGCTCGCTCACACGCACGCATGCCTCCACGCACGCCCCCACGACTTCATTCTTTGGGAAGATTTCGAGTAGAAGGTTGGAAATCGCCGCCTAGCAGAATTTGAAGCCACCGGGAGGAAGATTATCTTTAGCTTGAAACTCGAACTGGCCATCCACTTCTGTTGGAGCTAAATCTTCGTCACCGTTGTCACCCTGTGCAGATAAAAACAGCAACAGAAAAGATTTTGTACAAGTAGACAGACAACGTGCAGCTAAAAAAAGAGTGTTAACAAAGAAAGCGTTAAAAGCGTTTAAAATCAGTGACACAAGCAGCAAGGCACTGTATTGACAACCTGAAGGTAGGTAACTGGGAATGACAGCTTATGATTAAAATGGAATTCAAACTAAAGAAGTAGGACTGAAAATGGCTTAAGGTATACAAGTTACAACATCTTATCAATCGAGAGAAATTACGCACAGTACTTTCAAGTACATCTAATATCTACACGGTTGTTTCACGGTGCTTTAACACTATAAAAATTTACCGGAATCCCACCGGTATTGTCATTGCTTATGCATAGCGAGTCAATTCAATCAGTGAAAGCGAGCAAGCAAGGTCTAGAAGTCACAAGGCAAAACAATCAACCACATGCTAAGAACCACAGAGCAAATCAAATCTGACGCTATGAGCTTTACATTCAATCCGCGTTTGTTCTGTCAAGCGTATTACAATGACAGGGCTTCACTGAACCGCAAACACAGTGAAGATCGAAAAATGTGAGAAATTAACAGAACTCTTACTTCGGAGCATTTTTAAATTTTCGGGAAATCAGACTTTCCCGTTTCTAATGAGTTGTTACATTTCCTTGATCATGGGCTCAGTGTAAGATCATATCAATTCATTTTTTTTGCCTAGTTTCGTGCACGGGTACGTAAATGTATAGACAACCTTGCAGCTCGACAAACAAGCCTTAACAAGTCAACAGAACCAGAAAAGACACTATTCCGCTTGTGTTCCCGCTGTATCGGGGTTTCAAAGAGCTTTGCTTTAGTTTTAGACCTCTTTTGACACGGTCAAGACTGACAAATAACTATCATATGAGGGCATAAGCACTGCCACCCTTCCTTTTTTACTATTTTCACGGCCCGAAGAAATCGAAAAAAATCCCAGTGGCACTCATATAGGATGAACAAGTATGACTGAGTCTATGGCGAAAAATTACAGAGAGTATACAATTACTACAGCAGCTTCGCGTCTGGTTTATTTCGTGCTACACCATAACAAACGGAGCCTCATTAAAATAACAGAGAACATACCTCATTAGAAAAGTACTGATCTATTATTCCAAAAGCGAGTTTGTAGATTTCTTCATTTTCGTGTTGCTGGAGGAATTCAATCTTATCCAAACCTGGAATAGGACAGATCAAATTATTCTGAGGCCGCGATACGGTTGCTGAGTTAAAGTCCGACTTCCATATAGCGCTATCTTGGTCCCTGTACTACCATGAATAGCGCATGGCACCTTGCAATAATCGCTCCTTTTCTCTCCTCTACCATGCTCAGTAAGGATGAGTGAAAAAGTGGGTAGCGTGAATTGACGGGGTCGTCGCTCTCCTTAGTCCCACACATTTTTCCTCCCGCTCGCCCACTTTTTCGCCCGTCCCCACAAACTAGGTGCCTGCAACAGCCTCACTAACAGGTTTGGCTGTTCAAATCCTTCCTTTGGACTAGAAACTAATTTTCAAACTGGATGAAGCGACAGCGACTGTATTCCCTTAGACGCTTAACAAGACCCTCTTCTCGGCTACATTCACGATGAAAAGCGAATTCAACGTGAAGCTCCGTTTTAAATAACTTAAAGCAAGAAAAGAATGAAAGAAAGTCTTCGTCAAGACTACTGAGGAAGAGGTCTTCTAGCGTATTGCTACTAATTTTCAAACACTAAACTACGTGAAAACGGTGGCTGCTATTACGCGAGGCGGTGAATTACTCTGTGAGGACCTTTAATTTTACTTCGCGAAATCAAGCAAAATTGAGTTACGTATGTTCCTTAAAAGCTAACTGTTTATCTTCTTATAAGACAGGACCGATTGAAAAAAAGAGACAAAACTTTTTAAAACTGTAACATTCAGCCACGTCTAACAAAACAAGGTATTTCAAACTAGTGATCTCGTCATCTAGGAACACAGATCTAGTCCATTCTGTCAACGAAAATTCCGCCTGAGACCCAAACTGTTCATAAATGCCTGCTTCATGCTTAAAAATTAGACCCTGTTCCAATCTCTCGAAGTCGCAATAACAAGTGCAAATACCAAGATATTAAAGTAATTTTTGTTTCTAAGGCACTCTAAGTATACGTTTGTTTGCATGCCTTATTCCTGCCAGTCTGCGCTAAGAAGTATAGAGGAATGCATGTACTTGCATTAGGACAACAACTAATGTTTTGAAATCATTTCAGTATTTAACCTCCAATACAGATCAAATTTGGGTCGCCAACTGTTTTTGTCCTTTCCAAGTCCAGGAGACACCAAAATTGAATCTGTAGTCATGATATCAATACAATTTTAATCACTGGGGAAGAAATGTATGGTGAGACAGTGCAGTGAGGAGAAATTATTTTAGATCAGTCTTACGATTGAGAAGTTTTAACGTAAAACTACAAACCTTACTTCTGTCTTGAATTGTTGTTAGTTATTGTCATTTGTAACTAAGCTATACATGTATATACCAACCTCCAGCTTCTTCTATAATGGTTGCGATAGCATCAGACCTGTCCCCTGCCATCTGCAACAACATACCAAAAGATTTAGTTCAAAGATTACTCAAAACAAAACTCTTTTTCTTACCTTTTTAGCTGGCCTTGTCCTGCCAGCCTACGTACTCACGTATCCATTATCCTTCAATACGCAGGTTACGATGGCGAAAGAACACAATTTCGGTCATCAAGACAACGTTACTTAACATGTTTCAAAACCTTTTCAAGTTTAAACCCCTAAAAGTTAGTTGTGACAATTCTTGATTGAAAATTGAATCAGCAGAGTATAAACCAAAGGCTTACAGCGTGTCTGAGTCAATAACTGTGTGTCTGCTGTGAAGTGTGACAGAGAGAAGTTTCTCACCTTTAAGATATTATTTAAACCATCCAACACAATCTGGACGACCTGTTATGTAAAGCGTGTCACCATTAATATAAATTCACAAGCGGTAATGTCTTATTCATCGATACAGTGGTTCAACTACGAAAAAAAAACCACACACACATATATCTTTCTGCATCAAAGGACCCTTGTGGTTAGTCGTGATACAAATAAAGATTGAAGGCAGAAATGATGTGGCTGTCGAAAACAGCTTCCATTCAGCCTAGACCACGAGAAAGAACCAAAAGATTTTGCAAAGTGATGTTGTGTTGTCCAGGTTTCTAACAAAAATAGCTGTTAAAAAACTACACTCCGTGGCAGCAGCACCTACTTTTCCTTAAGAGTTTGCATCGTTGTCAGTTAATTTTGCTGATCTCAGATCTCACTTTGAAACGCGTTACTTCTAAGGAGTCAGTTACCCATTCCGAGCTACAAGATAAGCCACAGCAAGAATCCAGACACACAAAGAGAATATGGGCAAGCTTTATGCGCTAATGAGTCATAACAACAAGCCCCCACGTTTCGATGGCAAAGCATGCACACCATTCGCCGCAAAGCGCGGGCGCCAACATGTCTTCCCATTTTTACCTGGGTATCCATGCAATCCAACAACTTGCAGAATGGAGGAATCGCACCACAGTTTACTAGGACTGCTACCTAGACTCAAACAGAATAACACAAGACACTCTCATCCAATTAATCTTCCATTGATTTCGTAAGATTTTGTCCTTCACCATCCAAGTGGTATTTGAAAATACATTAGACATACCCTAGAATGTTTACCACTTCCAAACCTCCGGAACGAGGACAATAGGGAAAACCAGCCTTACTTTCCATGTGTCCACAAGTAGCCCAGGCTCGCACTTTGAGCCTCTATAAATATGGAAATACTGTTACAGCTGCGGATCACAAGCTGTTAGCATGTGTGCAGAGGCTTGGGCTACCTGTGTCATGGGCACAACTATGCGAATTTGTAAAGGTAGCAAATGTTCACCTGTTGAGGGTTGCCGCTCACTGTAAAATTACTAATCGCCCATGCTGCCTCCTTCTGCGTCAGAAATTCGCCCTAAAAATTAAAGAAAAAACGAGAAAATTGGATATCAGTTACTTCCACAAATTATCCTTAATGGATGGAATACCCATGGAATGTTAAGGTAATGGTAAAAACAGAGCTAAATTGTATTTCTAGTTTTAAAAAGGCTAAGTCATTGAATCTATCACCAATCGAATATTATAGTTACCGTTTCCAAAGTTTGAATAATCAGTGGTACAAGCCCTGCATTAATAATTTCCTAAAATTCAAAAGAGCACGTTGATTAAGCCACTAAAATATAACATTAGTCAACAAAATAGACGAATTTTTTTCCTTACATTTCATGTAAAACAAGTAATCTGATCGTCCGGGTAGTCCTGAGAAGGACTGTTGAAATATTGTTGACTGACGTTTCGACAACCTAAGTGGAAGTCGTCATCAGTGTTATAAGTGACAGAGTATTTTACGTCTAGTTCGCGTAAACTGGTTGGTCAGTTTACCCGTGATGTTATTGACTATAATACTCGTGTGGTGTAAGTCGGACTGACATACTACACATGTATACACTACATTACGACCCAAACCGCTGCTTGTTCAGCCTAGCAATTTTTTATCAGCTTGCTTCGTCGGCGTTTTCCGTTTCCACCCAATCAAAAAAAGGTTCCGTAATTCTTAAGTAGTTTTTTTGACTGATCCTCTCTAATGGATTACTACATGAATAGTCGGCAGGGGTCATTTACCTGAACTTGCGTCTGATTGCCAGCTGTTATGTTGGACAAAAACCAAACTGCCTCCTATTCAATACAACGAATGATCGTGAGGTTTCTTTGGATAAAAGTATGTAAACAAGGCTATGACGTTTTTTTTTAAGGAATACTTCTTAAAAGTAAGACAGCTTTAAATTACCAGGGGCGGAGGGAAGGGGTGGAGGACTTCCATACAGTAAAGCGAACCCTTAATTGCGTCTCTGGTTTGCATGATTGACTTCCTACACTCCAGTGTTTGGATAAGGGGTGTGAAAGCACGGAAAAGTCTCTATTGCTCAAATAAGCTAATCGCAAGTTCATACCAGGAGTATGTCTAGAATTGTTCCTCAGTTTATATCAGCGAAAATAGAGTTAATGTATTTACAGTTAATGCCGAGTAAAGATAAAACTAATATTTTAAAGAAGTCAATCATAAGCTTGAGTACAATATGGAGGTTATCATAATCAAGGTCACCGCAGGTTTTTGTTCTGTTAGTATACTTTTGCGCAACTATAGTTCGCCGTTTTCTGCGCACACAAGCCATACATCCTGTATAAAGTTTGTATTTAAGCTTTCTGACCTTTTTTACTTTCTCCTTGTGGTGATTAAGTAACGCTGGGAAGTGGCTCAGGGCGTCATGGTTTAGGACAACCTGACGAAAAAGGAAAAAAAAAGTAAGTTTAGAAACAAAAGCCTCCATTGAGTGCAAAAATATGCTTAGACATCTGATCGCAAACATTATCTGTTCTGAGAAGCGAACAGTTTTCCGAGAGCGAAGGTAAAAGAAATAGGACAGCTTCAGGAAACAGATATGACATAAATATGAAAATATTTTTTAACCAAATAGAGACCAATATGTTTTCTATCCTTCAAACACTTATCTTGCTTAATTAGCGGTGTTTTGGTCGTTCGATGAAACAAAAGGGAGGCGGAGCCGCGAAAACGACCAGCGGAGAATCAGCAATTTTTTCATACGATTTTCCCGTCTCATGCCTCTCGGGGCTTCGCCGCTCGTTTCACAGCTCCGCCACTTGATGATAAAAAGCATACATCTTTGCACCGCGTTCAATAAAATTTTACCAATAGCGTACAGGCAAACTTTTAACAAGTAAGACGTTGATTTTTCGGTGTTCTTACGTAAAACTCAACGATCCAAAAAGTTTGTGTATACTTTTGTAACAAAAAAAATCCCTTTACCATCACGAATCACATCTCAGACAGGAACTTTATTCGGATGAGAACCAAGGTTTGCAATTTGAGGAATAACATCTAGAGAATATCAACTATGACATTTTCAGTCACGTAATCCGATGAAACCATCGGGCGCGAGCTTAAATATGTAACGGATTACATAAACCAACATTGCTTACATGGTGTCTAGGTCTAAACTTACAACTTACAACTTACTTGAGTCTGTTCATCGGTCCCAGTGACAATGTTTCCCACTGCTCGTAATGCTGCAGTCTGGGTTACAGAGAGTGGACAACAAATAAAGTCAACAGCAAGGCTCAGTAAAATCCTTAACCTCTAATAGCACTAATTTTAACGATTGACTGGAGAAAACGACTCAAATACTTGCGATTTTTTTTAATGTTCTTAAAACAAATATGCTTTGGTATTAATTTGCTGCAAACTGATGCTTCAGCTATTGCCATGTCGTTTCCATGTACACGATTGATAACGCTTTTACTTACCTGTAGTTTTATTTCACCATGGCTCAATAGGGGTATAAGGGATGGAACAACTCCATTATCAATAACTTCCTAAAAGTTAACCAAAGGCAGTTTAGTAAATCCCTACGTCAAACTAGATCGTACTTCTCACAACTTCCCAAAATATAGTTGGAAAAATTGCCTTTTAACTATGGAAACCTCCAACGTTTTTTGGAGATATACTTCCGTAAATATGTCTACTCTGGTGTTTTATCAGAAGGGGGGAGGGAGGGGAGGGCGTAAGTTTACACCTTTGAGAAGACTGATAAATAAACTGAATGTACGAGCGTTGATTGTCACCCGCACTGCATTTAGAGCCAGAAAATATCCGTGGTTAAGAGAAAAATATCGACAAGTCAAAGCAGGACCACGTGCAAGCGATTATCCGTCTTTCTTTCTCAATCAATGATTATTAAAGAGCGTTGGCTGCCAAATTGACAAAACCCCCCACGAATGCTGGCCGCAAATGGACGCCACATAAACAGAACTTGTTTCGCGCAGAATATATTGCTACTGAACATGAGAAATCGACTTTACTTTTAACATTTACTAAAATACTTAATTTATTTAACGTGAAAAAAAATCCTTATTAGTATGAGTGCGAAACGAATCAGCTGACTGGATACGAATGGTTCTGGCTGGGTAAGAATCGACTGGGTGCGAAACGTCCGTGGGTACGAAACGACTTTTAAGAAAATATTAGTTTCCTACCTGTTTATTGATTGACTAAACTAAAGACCGCGAGTATCAAAATTAAATGCAGGTCGAGAGTGAACGGAAACGAAACCTTAACCAGTGCACGCATGAAATGTGTTTTTCTCCTTCAGCAGCTTATGACACGGACCTGAATCTGTTATTAATTTATTTTTCCTCTTCTTACAAACTTTCACTGTTATCTTTTGTTAATAGCGTTGTAACCATTTCCACAACGTTGACTACATTCACCATTAATACCTGAATTTGGTGATTACCGCCATCTGTGAGATAAGACAATGCCCAGACTGTGTCAACTAAGATCTGAAATACAATTGGGCAGAAAAGTCAAGAAACTTGTTGACGATGGTAGATTAGGATTTCAAACAGGAAAAATCAAAAGACTTAGGAAGACATTTGCCAGCTGGGACGGACCACACCAACGGAACAGTGACATGACACACCTTACAGAGTGTTATCTACGTGTGCTACCTGCGTGAGCCGAATTTAAGTGTTTATATTTTAAAAGGCTGGTTGTGATATCCAACTGGCCTGACCTAATTGCACCCCAACCATAAACAATAAATGCCCACACCTGCCTTGAGCACAAAACCCTCGTTATTGATGATGACTACCTAGTTGGAAAATACTGGTAAATTATCCAATTTCTAACCAGGGTCCATCATTATAATCCTGGCTATGATGGAGAATGGTATTAAAGCCATTTTGTCATGAGATATTGATATCTCTAGAATAAAGCACCAAGTGACTTAAACATCTCGAGTCCACCCTAAAACAAACTCTAAACAAAACTGAACAAAACTGGCAGGCATTTCACGCATTTCAGCAGACTAAATCCATAATGAACCCTTTAACTACCAAGATGAAATTCATAATTTTCCCTTCAACCTGCCAAATATTACCTTGTAAATTAGTTACAAGAATTTGATGTTAGATCAAGATAACCTCTACCTGATAAGTTGAGTATTCTTATCAACTGTTTGCGGGATGAGGTGTGAATATTAAAGGAAGAGTAACATTTTTATCACTTCTGCAAGTTTAAGGTTAGAACCATGAAGTCATTTTAACAAAAACCTCCCTACTCACATTTAGATCTGGGTGATGAATGAGGAGAGCTAGTGCAGGAAGAACCTACAAATAACAAGTACAACAATTCACGTTCAGCATTATAGTGAAGTTAATACAAAAAAAAAGGGCTATCTATAAAGACAATTAATAACTCATAAGTAAGCTGGGAGACTCTAACGTAAGCCAACGTCACACTAATCCAATTACATTGGAATGTTAAGGGAGCTATCCTTACAAAAACCATCCTGCAGGAAGGTTTTCTTACCACTGCACAGGATTAAGTTACCTCTTGAATTGTTTCCATTGGGGGTGGTGGTTCTTTGTTTCTACACAGATTAACAATCACCCATGTCACATTTCTCAAGAAACTGATCTGTAAATTCGAAAGATATTAAATGATAAGAAGAGGAACAAAGCAATACAGAGGTTGACACAAAGAAAAACTACAACTTCATTTCTTTGAATTTCTTAAAATGTAAAGAAAAGTTTTCACATATCAAAATATAACTAGAACTAAATTTCAGCTCAACTTCTTTTTAAAAATTAAAAACTTACAGGAACATTTGGGTTAACAAACTTCAGCAGTGGAGCCACTACTCCATGGTTAATGACAAAATCTCTTAAATTGGGACCATCACCTGGAAAAAAAACATGTAAAACCAAGTGACCCAGATCAAAGGAACAAAGTCCATAAATTTATGTTGTGGTTAAAAGTTTTACATTTCTTTTCCATGCAAGTTTAATTTCCTTTGTCTTACATCAATAAGCATAACACAAGCACTGTATCAATCCAGGAGCACGAACTATAGATAAACCTTTTATGTAACTCTTACAAGAATTTAATTACTTTTAACCTCTATCACTTATTGGACAAGTGTTCAGTATTCTGACCAAAGTTTATCTTGAGTCCCAAGGAACTTTGGGAAATGTTAATTCAAACTCGCAACAATGCACTTTCAACAATTTTTTTGCCAAAATTACAGGTGAAATAACTCGCTTGGGATGCTGGAAGAACAAAGTCAAAGGTTGTTAGTCACCAGCTCAAGGCAAGTGATTTACAAACTTTTCGAGTGTTCTCCCAACATCCCAAGTTGGTTAATACCCTAGGAAACTGATAGAAAGTGTGGTCCATTACTTTTCTAAATTAAACTGAAATCAGAACACAGAATATTTCAATTTTCTATAAGTTTACTAGTGAAATAAACAATAGGATATTTAACAATCATGACCCTCAAGGTATCTTGAATAAACATCTATTAACTCTTACCAATAATGTTCCCTAGTGCCCAAACTGCTTGCTCACACACATTCTGATGTGGAGAACCAAGTAACTTCATGAAGTACTTAACAGCATCTAGGACCAAATAGAGTGATTTTAAAACTGTCACTTTTTCAATCATTATATTATCTTCTAATAGTTTGGTTAAGTTAAGCTGGGTTAGGTTTCCTAAAAAATAAAACAGTAAACAAGTTGATGAATGCACCAGCAACAGAAGTTGTAGTATTACTGTTCATACTCACCAGCTTTCACTACAGCCTTTGTTTGTTCTGATGTACCTGACGCTATGTTGGTTAAAGCCCAAGCAGCTTCAAACTGAAGAGAAGGGCTGAGAAGTGGAAGAGAGGGAAGAAGAAAATCAACCACAGGGTTTAAGTAACCTTTTTATCCAGGGGCTTCCAACTGCCAAACAAATGGCTGTGACCTTGACATGAGTCATACAAACTTATAAAAATAGAATCAAAACAGAAAATGGCAAGAGTTCTTTATGCAGTGGCAGACTTCTGCTAGCTCATTGAAACCCCTAATAATAATCAGAAAATTAAATCAATGAGAGATAACCTTCCCAACACCACAAAAATCAAAAGCACCCTTATTATTGTACGCATTTAAAGGTACATGTATTTACGTAGTTGTAGTAATAAGGAATAGTCAAAAGTGTCTGCTCACTACAGTGAAAGAGACAAACAAAGGTAAATTTTTGTTCTGTTTGTGCTGAACAGCCTTCAAAGGTTTGTAAATAATAGTATGCAATGATTCATGTCAGAATCAGTAACTGAATTTTCACTGGGCAGATAAAACCAGCTCACAAATATTTTGGTCTAGCTGACAGTGCTACATGAAAACCTTCTTATAATTTAGGCAACAGGTATTTTGTTTCAAGTGATACCCAGTATTTTCATAGAGCCAGCTTTTAAGTCTCTATCATGTCTATTTATTGTCCATATACAATAAAAAGAAAATTACACATTAGCTTAAAGATATGAATTTTATGTCAAACATAAAATTCATCTTCTTGCCACCATGCAATATCCTCTATTTAGTACACTGTTGAACAGGGGAAAAATACAGACAGCAAGCCCACAAAACCAAAAAATTTTGAGGTCATCGGAATATTTGTTGGTCATAAAGAACACTTATATGATACTCAGATAAGGTTGTAGCATGTATTCCGAAAAGTAGAACCCAAAACTTCAAAATTGAGGTGAAATAAATGGGGGAATGGTAAATCCCTTACATCATTTGATGAGTTAACAATTTATTTTTTGTTTACACATACGATCAACTTACTTGTCATCTCTTTCAAGGCATTTTACAAGAACTGGGAGAATGCCAGACCTAAATGTAGAGTGTAGAAATGAAAATGAATTGAACATTGAATTGACACATTTCAAATACTGGTTATGTATTAACCAATGAAATTACATCACTCTGTAACACCACTAATTATGTACTGTAGGAACATTTATGCCCACTTTGTCAACATACCATTCAACCTTCACTAAAAGCCAACCTCTTTAAAATACCTGTAAAAATGCTACTTCTTTGTCCCAGTATACAGAACATGCTTTCACTCTCATTTTAGAAAAATAAAACCAATCATCCTTATGGTGGTAACTTCTAACTACTGGAGCATGTCCCAACTCTCACCAGTGTGAGTATACCTTAGTTACAATGCCCTCTCAATATCTTAAGGCTAATATTCATTTATATTGCTGAGCTTTGAACATATAATTAATTTTCCTAACATTGGATTTTCAGGTTTGATAATAACTAAAACAAAATATATTTAAACTTACTCTATCAGTTCATCAATGGGAGGATTGCGATCTTTAGAAAGTAGTTTCCTAGCAAAAAATTTGAAAAGGTATTTAAACAAAGCTTAAATTTAAAAATCCAAGCATCACAATGCAGTCCTACAGAACATTGGAGGCAGACACAAACATAGTTACTCAAAAGAATTAACAACAATGCTCAGTGATTGATGCAACCAATCTTTTGTTGGCAGTAATAGATTTAAAATCTCCAAAATTCTGCCAAAACAACTTATAAAAATATTTCAGATACCAAACCCATTTGAAGTTTGCAGTATTGTAAATTTCCCAGGCTGCTCTTGAAATCAAAGCTGCTGGGACCTCTAACAAGACACAGTACAGTAGATAACATATGTACCTTGCTGCTTGTACAGCACCAAGTTGCTCTTTGGGGTCTTGACTACTTGCATTCTAGACACGATAAAGTTACATGTGACTAATTGACTCAAACATAATGATCCAGACTGGCCAGTTACATCAAGAATGGAAAATGCATGCCTACATGTAATATATAGCTTAAGTTGTCTTTCATTATCTCCTGATAACTTGTCAGTGCCTCTTTAAATAAAGTTGTTACTTACTTACTTACTTACTGAAAACATTATCATACAACAACATTACAGTTTTTATTTAACAAAGAAATGCAAGCTACTCTGTATAATGTGGGTGTGAAGAGGTAGAGAGTATCTCCAAACTTAATCAGAGGCAAATCAATCATGTGGTGAATTTTCAATCAAGTTTTACACTTGATTGAAAATTGCTCTGATAATCACACAAAAAAACCATCAATACTTTTTATTTTACATATTAGTAACTAAAATATTAAGCCAAAATCAGTAATCGACAAACAGGCCAGTTGAAGTACATTACACTATTTTTGTTCACAGTAAGCAACAAAAACTTACCACAACAATACTCTGCAGACTCTTTCCCTGTTAAAATACAAAAAAATATTACAAAGACAGAAAGACTGATGGATAAAAAGATGGACAAATGGATGGAGAGAGATGGATAATACAGACATGCCCACGCTACAACAGCTCACAAACTACTTTTAAACTGCAACTCCTGTCTGACTGAGAAATTTATGGCCATTTGCAATAGAGGATCCATGGTCAGAAGATGATTAACAAAGTTGAATTTTTCAATTAGCCTTTTCCTCCATAAATTTTTCCTTTCACCCTGCATATTCTGTCTAAAGCCTGGACATAATAAATATCCACATTAAGAGCTATGTAATAACCTGTAGGTGATCCTCTTTATCATCCACAATATCCTGTGGGACATTTCTCTTCTTTTGAACACAGTCATCTCTTTTGGCCTGTTTTTGATACAAATTAACCAGTAAATTAAGATTAAGTATTAGTTAATTTAAGGAATCATAGAGGGAAAATTAGCGTTTTCAATCAAACTGAGATAGCAAATATCAGCCAAGAATAAACTCTTCAAAGATGGGAACTCAAGCCAAATATTTTGTAAGAAAAATTTGTAAGAGTGTTCGAGAAAATATATGCAATCCTGTTAAAGTTTTCCTATGACTCTTTGTTACAGTCGCAGCTCTTACTTCATGCTTGATTTAAGACATTTCAGTATCAAAATAGTCTAGATTTAGAACGTGAGTAAAAATAAATAAAACAAAAACATTTTGTTGTACTTGTAGGTATTACCCCCTACCCCACTGTAAATGTGCAAAATATGAAAACTGGAAGTGAAATTACTCTTTACATTGGCAAGAGCATGAAGCAGCGAAGAGAGAAAGTGAATGCCCTTAAAAACAAATACAACAAGAAACCTTTCTTAGCTCTATTGTGACTTCATTCCTCCTTTGTCTTAGTGCCTGAAAAAAGAAAAGAAGAAGAAAGGCATGTCATGTTAAGAACTCCTTGTGCAAGCTATACCTCACTACAAAATGAGAAATTTATTACTTGACAATACAAACTAATAACAAATTGCACTCCTTCCATTCAACTCAGCTCCCAGCCTGCCACAGACTGGTGCAAACTCCCTTTCTTCGCAAAAAAGAACAAATCACTGAATCAACAATGATAGTTCAGTAAACAGAGTGTACCATGTACAGTGTATTTTCTACTGTACATCATCTTTAAAGATATTTGTATGTGAAAATTTAAATCCAGAAAACTGAATGGCTCCAAGTTGTGACCTTGGAAAGTTATAATTCTAAGGCAGTTTTTCCTGAAAACAATATAAACATCATGATACACTTGCTGTCCTACAGTGGTCTTCACAAGAACTATCTTGTTGACACTTCAAATTAGTAAAATCTTTTATCATGTAAACTGCAGTGTTATAGAAGGATTCCCAACCCTGAGAAAAGCCTGACAACAAATGTGAAAAATAAAATAATTTTTCATGCATTTGATACTGCCAATCAGCTGCTGGCACATCACTTGCCTGTCATCCCAGGTTGAGAACCTTGTCAAGATCTTTTATGATCATGAAAGATCTTGGATGATCTTGTCAAGATCTTTATCTTGGAAGGATCTTGCCAAGATCTTGGCAAGTTGAGACCACTGAAAGATCTTGCTAAGATCTTACCATGTAAGATAGTAAAAAATCTTGCCAAGATCATTCCCTTGCAAACTGAATTCCCAGTTTTCTGGGAATTCCTAGGAATTCCTAGGAATTCTCAAAAATTCCCAACTATGCAAATGACCCTTGCAAACTGAATTCCCAGTTTTCTGGGAATTTCTGGGAATTCCTAGGAATTCCTAGGAATTCCTAGGAATTCTCCAAAATTCCCAACTATGCAAATTAACTCTGATTTAAAAAGCTTGGAATTACTGGGAATTTCTGGGAAAGGAAGACTCCAGTTTTGTGAGGACTTGGAATCCCTAGGAATTCCTAGGAATTCTCAGCTTTACAAACTACCTATAATTTAAGAAGTGTGGAACTCTTGGGAATTTCTGGGAATTGAATTTTAGGCAATTTTAATACCCTGAGGTCCACATAAATTCTAAGAAATTCTCAATACCTTGAATGTGAAGGTTTTAAGAAAAAGAGTAATTTCAGAGGCTTAAAACTTTGGCTCAATAAAAGGTATGCTATACAAAACTTACCAAGAGATATACATACATGTACATGTTTATAACTAAAAGATCATGAAATTTATTACTCAAACTAAGTTTTAGTAAATCTTTACATTAATATGGATTTTCTCATGAACCAGCTGTCAGTTATGTTAAATGGAAATTGCCAACTTCCACAATAATTAACACTAAATACATTGTTATATTACTTCCCTAACCTACATTACTGGTTGCCTTTGTTAGAAAACCATGGAACAGTCAAGCTCAGTTGCCTCAAACGCTGTCCGAGACTTTTTGTTGACAATACTTTTAGTAGAAATTTCATGCCTTAGACAAACAAATTCAACACCTAATTAATCTTTCTTTTTTCATGATTGTTGTTGCTGCTTTTTTTTCAGTTTTTTTGCTCTATTTTCATGACTAATTGCTGTAATTTGTTTTGCTGTTTTTATTCTTACAAAACATTTTTGTAAGAGTTCCAATACTTGTGGATCATCCACACACTTTGCAAACATTTGGCATGCAGACAAGACAGAGGTAGTCAATGTTCCCTTTGAGGAAAAACACCTTTTATATGACGTCTTCAATTTACTTTATTTGAAACTCTGATCTGAAAATATTTGTCAACAAGACTTGTTAGTAGTGAGAAGTACCAACTAAGTTTCCTTTCATAACTTAATTTCTTAAATGTCCCAATCACTGGATCTCCCAAAAAAATATTACATCTTTTTATTTTTGGTGCAAATTACAAGTCCTTCTTTATATAAAAATGAAAAGTGCTAGTCACACTTCAATAATAACAGCTCTTAAGTTTACTTGTTGTTCTTCTCTGTCTGTCAGCTATCAACAAAATTGTTTTATACTTCGGGCAGTGCATAACTATTTGTGGACCAGAGTTCCAACGCACCTCTGTAATCGCATATAGCTACTCCTGTCTCTTGTACAAATGTTTCTCCTTTGTAAGACGCACTCTACTCTGTTGTCAATACTGCTTTAAGTTCAGTGGAAACGACTGACTGAGGAATCGAGATGGCGGTGTTGGAACGTGTTGCTGAACGCTTGCTACGGTCAAGCTGTGTAGATTTAGGTACTGGTACACTCAGGGATCATCTATGTATCTCTTATACTTCCGAATGTGGTATCCTTCTTTTATAAATATGAGGGTAAAAGACGATTTGTAGTCGCATTCAAAACTGTGATTGGCTTGTGTTATTTCTCACCTTTGTCATTAACACAACTCAAGTGAGTTTCGAGTCTTTGTTTCCTCGACAACTTTCGGCCACAAATCGTGCATTTGTAATACGATCGATTCTTGTCGATTATTTCTACATAGAGTAAGCTCACATCTTTATTTATATCACCAAGCTATCCATCTTCTAGAAGCAGAGAACTGGTCGGAGAAGTCAGAATAAAGTTGGGCGTTTCTCTTAACACTGCAATCGGCAAGCCAGCGGATTCACTTTGCTAGCCAATGACAAGTCCTAAAAGATCCACGTGATCATGCCCGTGATCGGAAACAAAGAAGACTCCATTTGGCGCTCATCTTTGAATGTACTTTTCATCGGTTGATCGCTTTTCTCAACTGTTTTGCTTAATATAACATTTCTAAAGATAGCTATTATTGTGGTTCAATGGGAAAACGAGAATAGCGTGAGTGTTGTAAAAGAGAAGAAAGTCGTTGGCGCTGTGGAGTTAAAAGAAGGGACAACAGTTGACATATTGACTGGTACAAACAATGGGTCGAATGGCCGTCTGTAAAGCTACGATTTTGAAAGTTTGTGGTGAGTAAAAATTGCGATATTCGTTACGTGATCAAAATCTTATAAAAGAATAGATGTCGCGGGTTGAATTAAGCTTACATAACGCTCGGCGCAACTGAAACTAGAATAATTCTGAGAATCGAATCGGTCACTTGCATGCCGCAGTTTCTTAAGCTTATTATGCTTTACAATGAAATAAACCTATCAGTAAGGTTTCAAGATTCCTCTAGTCACGTTTGGGAACATTCAAGATTCAAAATAGGAACTGTTATTAAACAAACCTTAGTACATAAAGAAGCCCTCCTTGGTAAAAACAAAATAATGTATTCACCTCTTTTGTAGTAAAATCCATGAGAGAGATGTACTAACTCCAATATGAAAGTCACTCAATATAACAGAGATTTCTCAATTTGAGAATCCAATGAATACCCTTTTCCTCATAGCCATCTTAAAAGCCTGGTCTGAGCTTTAAACATACATATTTTAATATATTATTTTTTTTCAAATTCAGATGTCAAGGAATCCAGATACAAAATGGTCAAGGTTCTTGTTGACAACCTCATTCAAGGCCAACTCATTGTGAGCCCAGGAAAAAAATACAAACAGTACAAACAGCAGCTAAGTTTGCAGTTTAGGATAACTTCATTCTAATTTATTGTTACAGATACAACAAGATTTTAATCAAAAAATCAATTTTATTTGTCTGTAATTAGCCCCTTCACTCCCAAGAATATAACTATATAAATATAACTTAAGATAAATTGTATTTTATGGAAGAGAATCAACAGATTTTATTCACAATTTGTGTCAAACCAGATTTAATGATTGATTAGAACTATTTTATATGAATAGCTGTAATTGAGGATTAATCCGTATGAAGTTTTCAAGAAAAGAAAAATAAATCAAATTCCATCCTAATATTACCACACATTGATGTTAGTAATTAATCAAAAATATTTTACATGTAAGCCTTAATTAAGCTTCTAAATAAATTTCATTGAATACTTGAATTTTAGCTGGGTTTTTTTAATTTAAAGTATTTATTTTATATCATTAGCCTCAAATTTTTGCTTAAAATTCCCAGTAATTCTTAAACATTCCTAAAAATTCCCAAAAATTCCCAGAAATTCCTAGGAATTTTTTAGATTTACAGCTTTTCAGGGAAAGTCATCGGTTCTCTGAGTTGGAATTCCTAGGAATTCCAAGTCCTGTTGGCTACAAACTTGGAATTTCTGGGAATTTCTGGGAATTTTTGGGAATTTCTAGGAATTTCTAGGTTTTTAGAACCAGAGTTGTTATGGTTGGGAATTCCCAGTCCGAATTTACCGAGAAAATTCACACCTTTATTCCTAGGAATTCCTAGGAAAATCCTAGGAATTCCAAAAGCCATTTCGCAAGGGTTGTAAGATCTTGTCAAGATCTTACCATGATCCTGCATGATTTTACAAAAATTTTGATCAGATCATAACCAAGATCTTGACAAGATCATTAAAAGATCTTGTCAAGATCTTAGCAAGATCTTAAAAATATCTTTCCAAGATCATTGAAAGATCTTGTCAAGATCTTAGCAAGATCCTGCAGCTTCTTGCAGGATCTTGTCCAAGATCTTACCAAAGATCTTGCCAAGATTTTATCAAAGATCTTGCCATGATTTCACCAAGATCTTGTCCAGATCTTACCAAGGTTTTCAACCTGGGATGCCACTCTGTCATGTTGAAGAATGAATGGCAAAGCATTTGCCATTCATTATCCAAGGTTGTATGTCTAAATTTTCTTGGATTATGGCTGCTTAAACACTTAAAAATTGGTATCACTTACAGACAGTGACCTTAAAAATTTCTTAGAAGGAGAAGGAAATAAAAATACAAAAGGAAACACAGAAAGTTTTATACTCAGTGGCTTTGGTAATGGCATTTTCATGGCTGAGAATAAAATAAACAACTGGAAGATTTGCCACGGGCGGATTTTGACTATGTACCTGAAAAGATTTCTTCTGTATATAAGGAAAAGGTCAATAACTGAGAATTTCATGAATTGTGCTTATTTTTGCAAATTAACATAACCTTGCAATACAACCAAATTAATCCTGCTGCATCAAAGATTCATCATGGACAAACCAAATCTTTAAAAGTACATTCCACATCATGACAGATTTGTTTGACAGAGCTATGGCTTTCAACCCTTCAAGCTGATGCTACTAGTAATGTATGAAATTAAAAACAAACTGTTGTATATCTGCTAGTACAATAACCATCTTCCAGTATTAGGATAGGAAATATCTCACAAGACATCAAAAAACAACTAACCAACAATCTATTCAGCGTAGAAGTCTTTATGAAAGCTATTGCCCCTTACCAAAAGGTATCAGGAAAGAGTGGCTAATAGTGCAGGTTGGTTTTAAACCAAAATAGAGCAACCAGAAGAAAAGAACAAGAACAGGAAAAGGAACATCACATGGCAAAACCCTTTGGTGCATTTAAAGGTAAAAACTAACACTGGATAAAAGTTCCAATTCACAGTCAACAAATGCTTCCTGAAAGACTATGCACCATACAAGATCTACACCAGACACAATCTGACAATCAGCTACTTGTGCATCCTACATAGGAAAGCCATGACTGCATCATAGAATCAAAACATACAGCACTTGGAAAAAACCAGCAAACACAAGCAACCACAGAAAGAAAAAACAATACTTACAAAAGGGAAAATGTAGAGAGACCAACCTGGCATACCAAAAAATTTTAGCGAAAGAAACAACTACAGACTCACACATCAGGCTAGCCACAAATTTTGGGAACGCCGCCAAAACCATGAGACAAAACAGAATTTTCACAAACACAAATTTTCACTAATGGAAGCAAACAAACCTTATCAAATAAAATGAAAGTACTTAGTGAATGAAAAACATACGAAAATGTAAGTAAAAAAAAATTCACAGGAGACCTCATGAAAACTTTTAACTATTTGTAGGAAAAATCTGTGCAATGAGGTACACACCACTCAGTACAAAAAACAAGAACGTGAACGGGCTGAGAACTCCTACTTCTCGTAAGGTAGTAATGATCAGTTATGTCCAGTAAATCGAAAAACCATCTTTGATGGGGTATAACTCTCGTGGCTATAGTTACAACTTGTCGTGAGTGAACACATGCTGCACGATGCAGCTGTCGCATGCCGACACTCATTCAAATTCACCCGCCAACAGTGAAACATCAGAAAATAGATTACTCACCGATTGATCTTTGTCTTTGTTTTTGTAATACCTCTGCCTCGAATCTGTACTCTTAGAGGACATTGCGGTTGTTTGAACGATCTTAATGAAACGTGAAGTCTTCACCGGCAGCGAAAGTCCGCCATCAGTATCTCATACAATGTCTAACTTTGCTTGCCTCCAACGCATAGCCAAACCCAGAACTCAACTGACCGCATCTCAGCCGGCTCAGCCTCTTACCGAATCGTCCATAGAAAAAAACTAACCGAGAGGCCCCTAGGTACGAGTTTAAAAATAGCCGACGCTTTACCCCACACTCTCCCTCCGCTACGTCTCTCCTTGCAGGGGAGGATACGGTTACACGTGGGCCAGAGTATGGCGGACAGTTTACCAAACACGAAGTGTGCGATGTGTTGTGAGGACACTGCGAGATATTGCTGTCCCACATGTGCCAAAAAAACATGCAGGTAACGGATTTTGTAAAATTACGATCTGTTAGGGACACATGCATGTATACTAGCTTGTTTTAAGACAAGAAATGAGTAAGATCCGTCTGAATGTAAAGAAACTTACACGAGGAAGGATTTGTTATTTTTTCGGCTAGAAACTGAATTTGTCAATAAATAGATAAAAAAAATTGCTGACCTTATTCTGTGATATTTGTAGAATCACGGTTTTTACTCCACAAATACTTTAATAGTTAACTTTAAGTACAACCAGTTATTTGTTGTGATTAACTTCTAGTCTAAGATGTGTGAAGAGTCACAAGATGAAATTTCAGTGTTCAGGAGTACGTTGTAAGACCAAGTTTATATCACTTGACAACTTCAAATGCAGTAACTTACAATCGGGTGAGTAACCTTCTTTGTCACAAAATCTTAGTGATAGGTGAAATTTTAAAATTCTTTTAATTACATGTGTATGAAAATCGCTGATATCACAAAATGGGTTGTGGTGAATATTCACGTTACAAATAGTTCCAGATGGGCTTCCATGGTCATTGAGGGCTATACCAAAAACAATTGCTTTTCATGGATTTTAAATAATCTTAAGACTTAACAAGGTACAACAAGGTTTGTTTTTAAATCAATCAACACTTTCAAGTTAGCATGTCATGAAAACAAAAATAAGTTAAACAACTTATCATCCTTTATGATCATTTCTATTATCGTAATTACCGGTAAGCATCTAATGTTAGGGCCAATAAACAGTGAAATACAAACCCTGAACCACTTTCATTTGGAGAAATGAGTATGGTAAACACAGGGGTATGAGTGGTTGATAAATTAGAGAAGGGAAGTAAAAGTAAAATAGATAATCTACCCTTGCGACCAGATGCCTCTGACTGTCCAGTTTGTAGTTTGCATGTTGTATATATGTGATTCCCGGAAATTGCTAACAAATTGCTTCTGCTTTATAGACCTTGTGTTTTTGGAGGACATGGACAGACTTGTGAACTCTACAGCACATCATAGTCAAAGCAAGTTTAACAGAAGACATCAGAACTTCCAGGTGGGTGTAGTTTTGTGTTTGAAAGTTAAGTGAAGTTTCCTTGCTGTGCTGATGATACCAGGACTTCACTGAGATTGGTGTCAAGTATGCAAAAAATAATACTTCAGAGTCCATATGCATAGGCCAAACAACTTGCATTTCATCACATACCATGAAAACAGCATTCAAAGTCCAATCAGAACATACCCAATCATTGCACTGCATGAACATTGGGCAATTTTTCACATGCTTGAATTGTATTCCACCAATCAAATTCCATTTTGCCACATAGGACTTTGCTCAATCACGTGTCATTTTCTTGTAAACAACCTGCATTTTATCACGTATTCTAAGTGCATTGTCCAACCCCACTGAAAAAAATTCACATAGATTAAATGCTATTGATATTGTGTTTTCCACACAATCCTCCCACATTTAACTTTTTCCACAATTTAGAGTCACTTTAAGTTACCTTGGACTTTACCCAATTGTGCGTTAATTCCATCTAAAACAAGGTCCATTTTATCACATAATTCACACAGAGAGGGTAAAGTCCAGATAGACAACAACCAATCAAGGGTCTATTAAAGGTACAACAAAGTGTCAGTTTGCTTTTCATAGTAAAATTACATGGAATTATATTTTTGAGGTAACTAACCATAGACGAATAATTTTGATTTTTTCTCTGTTGGAGGAACGGCAATAAACGTAGTCTCTTTTGCAAACAGTATTTGGTCTTGTCACAGAACATGCTCTCTCTCAAACGGGAAATAGAGGGCATGGTGTTACAAGACCAAACAACAGCTGCGAAGGAGACAACAGTAAACAATAGAGACAGTAGATCACATAATATCTGTGTGAGTTCAGATAAATTAGGTTTCTTATGTCTTTCAGTGATATTTTCATTTTTTGAAAGTTATGCTCTTTTCAGCAACAAAATGAAAATGTTAAGTACAGAAACTGTCCCACTCAACTCACCCAGCTGAAAAAATAACTCTAGCGTGCTAGGCATGCCTATGTTTATTGTTAGTAACGATAACTGACCTTTTGACAACTTGAGTGAAGGTTGGTTTCAGATTCAAATGAAAACTGGTTTGTCTACCTAATTTTGTAGTTAACTACCCAATAATGATCATTTAGTATTTTTCTTAACACTTAAACCCGTAAAAAAAAAGTGCAATTTTACAAGAAATTATAAATACTGACCTCTACAGCATGCCCTTTACAAGCTACTGACTGGTAGACTTCAATGATTACATCATACAGCAGTTAAAAAGGAGGTTTTCATTTTGATAGAACTGACTTAAAAACAGAGAAAAATACTGAAAAATGTGCAAACTTGTGAAAGTCATAGGAGTGTCCTTAGACTGTGCCTCATTTCTAAATTCCTTATGTTTGGCTGTCTATGATCATAATTTTACTTCCTTAGGGCATTCAATGTAAAAAATTTGAGTAAAACTTTATTTAGTCAAACAGATCTAGATTTAATGAGACTAGAAAAGTGATTCAATGTGTGCAGCCACCTGTTATTGTTTAGTATCAACTTATGCAGGAGCAGGTTCCCTCTCAACATCAACAAGTTATGATCCCCAAACCATTTTCTGTTAATAATAGAGTGCTTTTCAATTGAGTATCATAATAATCACAGCAACCAATCGTGACAAAGGAAAATATCCTAAAGAGCTTATGAAAACTCAAATTGAAAACAAGCTAGCTGCCAAAAACACAGGGAAATGTAGGTAACCAAGTCATGATAGGGTTTTGTTTTGCATCTGATTGGTTGAGAGAGATCAAGAATCAGAGAACAAAGTTAAGCAAAATCAATCCCATCACTCTTCCTATTTGTCTGATTACTCTAAATTGTTTAGGTTAGGCAGCTTTGTCTTGTAGCAAAGCAACGTGGTGTGGATTTAAAGATCTTGCCAAATGGAATGTCTAGGAGGAAGGAGAATACAACAAATTTTAACAGAAAGTAAGTAACTAAGTAATATACATTACAGGCAATTTCTTTACTCGCAACAGCTCACTGGAGAGGATTGCTATTTACTGACAGATTGTTAATAATTTATAGTTCCTAGTTTTCACATTTGACCATTCACTACAGATAAGCTGTCAGTTGTGAATATGGTGGTATACAGGGCCACACTGCATGCATGCTTCCATGTGCTGCAAGCTCTGCTATAATTTTTCAGGTTTAAACTGCTCTACCCTCCACCTCATTTCTATGGTCTCATAGCAGCTAATCACTCATCAGCAACTTTGAAATTTAAGAATTCTTTCTCTCTCTTCCTATGTAGAGAAAAGTGCATAAAGTGGAGAATTCAGTGGTTATTCCCTGAAGTTGGAGTGGAATATACTGACAAATGGTTGGACTCTTAGAGATGTGTTTTACTTTCAAAACATCTAATGTCATGAACTTTCTATGTTATATAAATTATACTTTCCAGATTTGCTTGTATATCATTATAATTTTTCCCATCAAAAGCAGTCTCATGAGGTACTCCTCTCTTGTTGCTTTCTTTTTTGGTGATACAAATGGATTGCAGTGTTTCAGAGCAAGAAAGTTTAGGAGATGCCCTTAGAAAGTATATAGACCCTGAGAAAGCAGATGCTGTGTACAAACAAAGGTAGTGTACTGTAGTTGGCCAAAAGAAAGTATATAATGTGCAACTTACTACCCCACTTACACATAGCTCTGAAACAATGTTTTTTATAGATGAATCAGAACTGGTCTTCTGAAAGGTCAACAGATTTATGCTTTTGGCTGAAAGATATCTTGACTTGCAGTTCATAATTTGCACAATCTTTAGCCTCAGGGATTATCTTCCAATAAACCAAGTACTAGAAGAAGCTTATAAGTATGTTTATTCATTCAGCTATTTCACCCTGAGATATGGCCACCTGATTGTAAATCACAAAAAAGTCCAAAGATTAGTATACAAGTGTTATAATTATAGTAAGCAATTTCATTGCCATCACTCTAATGTTTTATTTTAATAGTTTAAAGAAGTATTGTGAAGTTGGAACCCAAGGAGTATGTGTGTTTTTAAAAAATGAGCTTGTTCCTGGAAGAGAAATTAGGTAAAGTTAAGTTTCATGTTTAAGTTCCTTTCCAGTCACATTCAAGCTTTTTGTTATTGACACAATCATAAAATATAATAGTCAAGGATATCAGTTTTAATCATATATTTCTAATTTTAATCTCTGACAAAAGTACAACCCTTATCGACTTTTCTCGAATCTCACTGCTTCCTTCTAAATGGTGAGTGTACTCAACATATTCCAATTTTCTAATTGCCAATATTGACGAAAGGAAAAGGGGTAAAAGGATTGTAGCTTAACAAAAAAGAGTTAAGTTTTTTTTCAATTGTTTTTTTTTTAAGTCTAGTTTAGCTTTAAGCATGACTTTTTCATCGTGATTTTATTAGCATATTCTCGCCCTGAAAAAAGAAACCCTTTTAGCCAAGATCAGAACAAACAAGAATTTTGTATCTTGTATATTACTCAGTTTCCTTTAACTGGAAACTCTTCATCTCGCGCACGCAAACAATTTTGGTTTTTTCATTCCGGTTCGTGCCATGTCATTCAGTTCTCAACAAAGAACAACAGTCGGTCTCACCTCATTCTCGGTCATTTGAAAGAAAAATCCGATTATATGACTTTGCATTGATCCTTTCTTCAGTAGTGAAAGACCTCAAATTTAAACTGACAAGTTTGATTTGTGTGAGAACAGTCCTGCGCGTCCATAAAAAAGCCACTGCAGCAAATTAACATCAATAAGATAGCATTTTTTCCTATCATGTAATTAATGACCGTTGTGTCCATTATCACCGCGCGAAGATCCACAGTAACTGTTGTTAAAAATAATAGGCAAAGTGAGACCTTATTTCTAACTGTATCTACTTGCCCAAAAGGCACCGAGGGAAATCCTACCACAACTTTTCATTTGTACTGGAGACCATGTCCACGTTTCCTTGATTGGTCACAAATAGCGTTCCAGGTCTCCATATTGGCTTTTCGCTATTTTGGAGTAAAGGTTACTTTATTCTGATTCCTTTCCAGGTATCACCAGCTAGATATTTCACAGACTTTGAAAAGTTGTTTGAACAAGAAGACTATTATTGAATTCCCCACTTTACATGTTGTACTCCATGAGAAAACAGCAAGCTACCCCACTGGCAGTCAGCACATCGATGATGTGTGTGCGGTTTGATTTTCTGCAGATACTGAACGTTGTGATGATTTCTTGTTTCCGACTTTCTTTTGTATGTTAACGTGCTCTTGAGACGAGAAGAATAAATAGTTTTCAGAAAACGCCTCTGGGTCAAATTGTGTTGCAAATAATTCCGCCAGATCGACAAGCCAGAATTAATGTTAAGACAGTATCGGAGACTCATTCCGTATTACAGTGAAGAACTTTCAAAAAAACCTGTTTGGGGCAGAGAGTATCTGCAAGTGGTTTAGGCAAGATGTTAGGTGTGAAGGTCATTCTTTATTTTCCAATAAAGGGCGATAGTGTTTTGTTGGTCTCCCACCCGTTTAGTCTTATCCATTATAATAACACCAGATCCTTCGTCAGGTTTGGTACAGACTAAGTCATCTCGACGTTTGAGATGGCTAGCACTAAAACTTTTGTCGGTGTGGGGCTGCATCTTGCGACAGTCAGTCTAAATCTAACATTTTCAAACCCCGTTATCATAATTGTGTGTACCAGCCACACGAGTAATTTTAACAGGATCACTCTATTCACAACTCTCCTCCCTTTCTGCCTGTATGACTGAACAAAAAAAAAAGGTGTGATAACGGCAGCAAAATACCGTATTGTCGCACCCACTTTCTTTATTCGTGTGAGGGAGTTTCTTTGTGAGTCATCAGGATAGGTCAAGAGGGGTGATATTCCGTGTAATGGTGATTTGATTTGGTGGTCATGACTGTTGTTTGTGGTGTGTTCTCGTTTCAGCTGGCGATTCATCGTCTTTTATCAACTTACGTTGGTACCTTGTAAAACACGACTTTAGACAGATTTAGTGAGACGTCTAAATGTGATTTTCATTAAGTTTAAGTATGACCAAAATCATTCGATGACATGAAGATAGTTTTTCTCCACTAAAACGTAGAACCGGAAAAGTAACTTGTAAGACCTTTTCACAGTCCAGGAACACATACGTCATCTATTTTGATATTTGATCGGTGAAAACAGATGACTTTTCACTATCGTTAACAATCATTGTATTCAGTACGACTTTTGATACCCCAAGGAGTGTAGAAATAGAACATATAGTCAGCCTAACTGGCCCGTTCATCTCAAAAGTGCAAACTTCGTGCTTTTTGCTTCAGGCCAATGGGCGCGCCTTCATCGTGGCCTTGGGGAAAGGGAATGATAATGAGAGCAGTGCAAGACTTGGCCCAAGTTTGCTATCAACGTAAAACTAAGATCATGGCGTTTGTGAGAGGTTTCTTGTCTTAACTCACTGGTCATCCAGTTTATCCTTTGAAATTACTACCATATCACCCGTTACAAGTCTCGTGTAAATAAATCTTTTACGACGTATTACTTGTAAATGCTCTGCGTGCTGATGCAGTATATATCCTCCATCTTTTCGGTCCTTCGTATCAGCTAATCTTATGAACTTTATTCCGGGAATATCTATATCCACGTCAGATATTTCTTTGTCAAGATATGTTTCCGTGATTTCAAGAATTTCAAATATACACGGGAATTGTGTAAGTTCCTCTATCTTGTCTCTTAGACTGCTCACAATCAAGTGCGCCAATCTAACGTCTGTTAGAACCACGGTCTTCAAACTGCTTCTCTGGAACAGGTAGACCACCTCAGTAGCTTGTCGTTGCTTCCTAATCCAGTCCGTGGTGAACTATCATTTTGAAACTTCCATCTACACCATATGAAAAGCTACTTGCGTCATTAATTTTAATTAATTGTTAAAGTCGTTGTAACGACTTTAACACGGAACAGTAAAAGTAACGTGCAAGGCCTTTACACAGTCCAGGACCGCGTACATGTTATATTTTTATTTACAATATTTCACCATCGTCAAAAGCCAATGTTTTCAGTCCGACTTTGACACCCCTTGGAGAGTTTCAATGGAACATTTGACCAGCTCTCTCTCGTTTGTCTCGATCATGAAAAATTCATACCTCTTTTGGCTTCTGACCATGAGCGCTCCTTCATCGTCGCCTTGGGGTGGTGCAGTGCGAGATTGGGCACAAGTTTGCCATCCAAACGGTGACGTTCATGGGAGGTTTCTTGTCCTAAATCACTTGATATCTAGTCCATCCTCTTAAATCTACTACCATCTTCCGCTTTACAAAGGCGGTATGGTTTTATTTCTTTCAAAGAACATTGGCTTTTTTTTTGGGTTATCTAGATTAATCTTAGTTGGACGATGGTCCCTTCAAACCTTGGCATCGTCAGAGTTTGATTTTGATTCAGATGAGTGGAAATCGAAGCCATTCCCTGGAGTTGCCGCCGTCTTCCCCTCGACACCAGCGATTTGCTCGTTTCTCTGCTACAGAAAATGGAGACATGTTATTTGCAGGTAAGGGAAAACGTAGGGCAATTTCTCGGTTGATCGATCGCCTGTTCGAACGTCATGAACAAATTGCTGGCCTCAAGGAATCAGTGTCAAATATTTCGGAGAACAGTGTCTTTGAATTCGTGCCATCGATTTCTCAATGAAGCGACAATAAAGGGTTCTCCGAAAAATGCTTGATCTTTAAAAGCATTGGTACGAGTTACGAGTCCTACCCATGTTGTTTTTGCTGAAACACATATTTCTGAAATTTACCATATTGAAAAGAAAAGCTAAATATCTAAATGAATTCTATACTAATGTTTGTTTATGTATACGTCTAGCTAGTGGATTATATACTGGGTGGGCAATCACGGAAATGTCTAAAACTGAATTGATCGAGGGTACCGATGGCACCGCTGATTACCCCTACCCTGCTCGTCTCAATCATGTAAAGTGCGTCCTTTTTGGAATATGTTTAGTTTAGTTAATGGAATTGGTGCGCTTTTCCTGGTTTCTTTATGTTGCGGCATTGCTGTCATTCGAAAAATTGGAGGTTCTTCTGTTTTTGGTGTGTCTTGCGTGTTGGTGTTGTCGCTGCAGTTTGTCTAATCGATGCAGTTTCCAGAAATCCTTTGTTTGTGTGGATGATTGAAACGGTGCACTTGGTAGTTTTGGTATATCTTTGCCAATCATTTGAAACGCTAGTGCAGAAAGAGCGTATCACCTGACAATACAAACAAACAGATTTGATCAGTCTAAGTTTAGTCTAGCCCGGTAAGTGCCGATTTTTGTTCGCATGGAAACAGGGGCTTATGGAAAAACCTCGTAGGACGCAAAACACAAGGCCAAAATCTTATTGAATTCATTCATGCTTTTAATGGTGTTATATCAAAACGCACTGATAAAAAATGATACTTAGGAAAGATAGTGTTTAGAAAAAGGATTATGGGGTTTTGAAACTTAAGGCAATGGATAGGAAAGAAAGTGGATCGGTAATGCACACTCGAATCACTTCACTCACTGGAGACTGATTTCTATTTAATCTTTTTTTTTTTTAGCCATAACTCAACAGGAACGTACTCATTTGCAATTCATCAAGGAATATTTTATTTTTCAAACATGTAGGCTGTAGAAATTCATCTCATAAAGACATCTGTATTTCTAAAACTTGAGTTATCCCTAGAAATAAACAAAATTGAGATTAGGGAGTTAATTAAGTACTTCACAACATCAATAGAAGAATTCATTTGAGTAATTGATTCAAAATAATTCGTGAATCCAATTTTATTCAAAAAGAGAAAACGGTTGGGGAGATTACTAAAGATAAGATACTGTAAAAAGCTAGGACATCAAGTTGTGCAACACTATTGGAAATAATGCCGCACGCTACGTTTTGAAGGAAAGTCACTGAATACTGCTGAAAATGACGTTCAATATATCTCAAAAGAAACCAAAGCAGTTCCTGATATGAAGACTATGGTTGATAAAATAATCGAGTTTATGTTCGCCGGCAAAATTATGTTCGGGGCCCGGCTCAGGCACATTTTAGCCCCAGCCGCTACGCACAATGCACGGGCACAATCCTATTTGCAACAAAATTCATTTAGACGGCACTCCACCTGAGCAAACTTATGTTTACAGGTAGGATCTTATGAAGTTAGTGGCAGGTCACGTGGAGGGGTGTTGACTAATGAAAGGGAAGAAAATTAAGCATGGACATGACTGAGGCCGGGGACGGGAAGGCTCTACAGAGCGCCTTACTTCAAACTGCTTTGATGGGCCTTGTACTCCATGATTGTGTTTTGTGGCAGATTCAAAACCCTCTTGAGTGTGTCCCTACAATAACGCAAACATTCACCTTATTCAGTGACCGTGCGAAGAGACTACGTCACCTACATCTAGAAACCACAGGTATGTAGCTGGACTGGTCAATAATACAATTTTAAAAACAATTCGACGTGACGTAAGCAGTTCCGGAAAAAGCGCTTGCCGGTTGCTGACACAACAGCGTCTCCTGTCTCAGCTGTCAGGTATAATTAACTTTTTGCACCCAAAAAGTTTCCTTGAAATTTTTTGGAGACACGATTCCAACTTGCAAATGTTTGTTAGGATATATATTTTCTCACTTGCACTTTACTTTCTGAAATGAACTCAAACACAAAAAACACTCTATATCCAATATTACCTTATACGAGTAGTTGTAGCTTGATCAGCTGCATTTCGGTTCCATATCGAGATTATATCTTCCTACAGAAGGTCGAAATAATTTCAATAATTTTCATATAACAACAAATAATATTGTCATGCCCAACCTCAGACTTGCAGATCAACAAGTGAATTATTTCAATTTTTTTTTTGGCCAGAATTAAAAAAGTGAATACAAAGAAACAGAGGCTAATGGCAGTGATGCAAGAATAACTATGCAATTTTCATCTATGGTACTAAGAAAAAATATCAGGTGATGGTCCATGTGTATTTCTGTACCAAATCTACAGGTGTTCAAGTAGTTTTTTTGGTGGTGTAAATGTTAAACACATTTTCAGTAACATAAGTAGTGTATTGTACCTGTGAATTTTAAGTTGAGCTATGTTTCAATATGTTATGAAAAGTAATTATGACATATAGTAAGGGATGTATCAGATGAATAAAGTGCTATTGACAATATTAATAAAGAGCAAAATTACAATTTCATCTGAAATCACAAATTGACTTGTAACACACAGGGTCATCATTAATGTCATCATTATCAGTCAATGCCAGTACCTGAAATCGTACAGATATCACTGCTCCACAAACTTCACTTCCAACCATAAACTGCTCCCCAAGCATAGCCAGAATCTACAATTATATTTATACAATTATAATTATTAAACAATTACTGTTAGTTCTTTCAGTGAGAAAACTTGATTACTAGCAAAATGGTAACAATTAAAAACTGGTTTTGCCAGTTTCCATGTGTTGTACCATCAAAATATAAAAAAAATTATTTTAGAGAATTTATACAGATTGAATAACTTGAAGAAATGTTTTAACTCAAACTTAAGAGGTGTTGTATGTGTGGAGAAGCAAAGTTGGTTTTAAGAGTTAAATTTTTATGATAATGATTTAAGAAGTGCAGAAAAATTTTAAAAAAAGTGAACTTAACCTACAAGATTCTCCCAGCATCTTGAAGCTAGTCCTTTCCTCAGTCTAACTATCCACTTTCCTCCATATTTGTTAGCTTCATCCTGCAAAAAGGACATTACCACTGTCAACAAAATGATTAACACACTTGTCTGACGAGTACTTCATGCATAATTTTTTTTCACCCTTGCCATTACTTTGGCCTCCATTTCCCTTGAAGGAGCATTGTGCTTCATCACATGTACCTGGAAAAACATTTAATGTGCAATATCTAAAGGGAAGGGGTCATATTATGCTCACACTTACCAAGTGTTATGTAATTTTATTCAGAGTAATTTGTTATTTACCTGTTTACAGTTTGCAAAAAGAAATTAGAAAAAGTGAACTAAAACCTGCTTTTACTAAGACTTAAACTCAAAGTAAATTATCTGTGTTGTAATCACTTGTCATTCTTATCATGAGTTGTGGTACATGTAGGTTATAAACACAAATTCCGAGAAACATTCACATCGCCACATCTTAAAAAAATTCAGATCCAGTGTTATACAACGTACTGTTCTAAACTTTAGGAAAATAGGAAACTGTTCACACAGCAAGTAATCAGATGTATAATGACACACAATATACAGTAACTTGTATGGGTGTATTTCAATTTTCATCATAAAAGCCTATTATGTCATAACCAAAGAGTAAACTGCAGTGAACAAGGCCTTGAGTTTTTGTATTCTTTAACAAGGTGACAAATCTTAGCTTTATCCACTAACACTTATCCAACATTTGATTCCTTCAAAACACTGCCCGATAGTTGTCTATCTCAATGTCCCTCAACACCTCAAGGAAATAAGGGTTATGATATTTGTCTATCATTAAGAAGACATCCAAAACAAACCTATTTTCATAATTTTCTTTGTTTATCTATTCCTAAAATGTAGTCTTGCTGTTGATTTGAAAATTTTGGAATCATATTTGGACCAAAACCTCCTTGTTGGTAATGAATAGAAATCTGCTGTATTTTCATTTTTTTGCCATTCTCAGCTGTTACGTTGCAGTGAACCTTCCAGAGAAAAAGGGGAATAATCTTAAGGGAAATAAGTTCTTGTTTGCATTTACATCTGATCAATTAAAATTGTGGTACTTGAGAACATCTCTTAAATTCCTGTCAATCAAAGCTGAAATGGCTGAGATAATTTTCACATGTAAAGGAAAAGAAATATCATTAACTTTGTGGAAAAAACAGCAAATAAATTTCACCAAATGTTAAATCTGATGGACTTACCTCCCACATTGGTTTAATGCCATCCTTAAAAAGGTGAATATCACTATGACCAGATAAATCCCCAGGCCTTACTAAGTAGCTATAAAATCTCCAAAACTGTTCAACCTGTGGATAAAAATGAAGGTATTAAACATTTTGATGGTACATTTCTGAGGTAAACAATATGACAAAAATTACACAGTCAATGCCTACTTTTTTAACTGTAAATTAGTGTTTAATAATTACATGTACTATATGATTGGGTTTTGTATCTGTTTCATCTCATATCTGCAAAAATATTTAGACAACCACAAGCTCATAGTTAAGACTAATATGGGATCCGTTATCACAAGAATTTAATGTTCATAAAATTGTGTAATTATCCAAGGTACATGTAGCTAACAATAACTGTTATATGGATATCCAATTCCTTGTAATTTTCATAATTCATGAAGAGCAGACAATAGCATTTCCTTTCCCAACCCATACTGATAACATTAATGCTACATTCCCAAACAAGTAAAGCAAATATTAATAATTAATTTCATTTCAAATTTTGTCACATATTTTTATAACCTAATGGTAGGAAATAGAAAACTTACAGATGCAAACTTTCCAACCAACTTTATATTGTCAGCATAATTAGCAGAAGACTGAAGTTTTCCTGGTGCTCTTCGTGAAAACCAAAAAGCATGAGGACACTGCAGGGGATGCTCTCCATCACCAACAGTCACAATTTTGTTCTCAAGCTAGGAAATAATAACTCTGTTTAAGGCTGACTTACCTTCTGTGAGGATTTACAAAGATACTGTTCTTAAATATTAAATATGGCTGTTGAACAACATTGACTGAGTGATCTTCATCCTACAAACCCTTGCTCAACATAGTCTAGCTCAGTGGTAGAGCATTGGAGCACGGAATCCGAACTTAATTCCCCCCTAGACTTCTGGTCACTTAGAAGTCAATCAAGTTTTGCCATAAGCAATCCCTAGATGTTTTGTGGTACTTTGGCAAAATGACCTGAGCTGCCCTAAGATATATAAGAGTGGTCTTTAGCAAAACGAATCATAAATGAAATTCTTGAAAATATGATAAATTTCCTTGAAAAATTACAGTGAAAATTCAGAGTTCTAAGGGTCTATAAAAATTATATTAAAATGAAAGGTAAAAAGTTTTTTTCTTCTCTTAAAAAAAATTAATTCTAGCTTAAACAACTTCTTTACAACCAATTACCAGTGTTAAATTTTTAGGAGCAAAGAACCAGTGGAAAGAAAAATTTATTTCAAGCCTTGGTCGAGTGTGTGTTTCTATTTAAAAATACCTCAGCTTGCAATTTAATTCTTCTCTCTTCCTCCTCGCTAATCCCTTCTCCATTGATGCTTTCATCACTCCTGGTCTGTTGAATACAAAGTACATGTACGCAGTCTGTTAATTTAGCAATACAGTAAAGAAATGCCTCAAAAGTTATATAGTTACCCCCTAGCTTCTTAATGAAACTTGTAACAGTTCTTGATATCATATGAAAGTTCAGTCCAGCTGAAATAGTTATCAGCTTCAGATCACTCTTCATCTCGAACAATGTTCTGTATGTGTAGGCACACTGCAACAGCCGCATCCCTTCTTGGTGCATTTCCTTGAGCAGTTGCTTAGGCACAGTGTTTCTTGCGAAGGCTGTACACTTATTCTTTTGACAAATGTCACCACACTACCTCCTTACACTTAAACAAGTGCTTGACTTGTTTGCAGAGGTCAGCTGTATCAATACAGTGAGCAGTACATTACTATTCCCTGACCCACTTCGCAGCACCAACAAATGTTCTGCCATTGCCAGAATAGATTTGCTCTGGTCTCCCTTGCCTCCCAATGAACTTTTTCAAACTCCTCAAGCACTCTTCTGTTTCCAAACTTGGCAAGATATCCAAGTAGACCCCCCACATAACACTGCAGGCATATAACAGAACATAAGCCTTTCTCTCTCCTTGTCTTGATATGCGATGTTACAGTGGACCAGCATAGTTGACTCCTATCACTTGGAATGGGTTAATGCCTTCAGAATGGGTGGTTGGAAGGCATCCAGGTGGTGGGGTAGCCTTTGCCATTGCTTGAAATCTTTTGCATCCATGGCACTTTGGGCAAACTTTCTTCACCAGCTTCCTCAACTTAGGGATCCAGTATCAGTTTTGAGCTTTGATCATCATTAGCCCCACTCCCCCATGCAAGGTTTGAAGGTGCGCTTTAACAATTCGCTGGGAATATAGACTGGTTTCTGGTAAATACACTGGGTAATCTCCTTGCAATCGGCCCCGAGACTCCAATAGGCCTTCCTGATTTAACTACAAGTTCAACACCTCTCTATCCTTTTCAACTTCACCACTCTTTTGAGCCTGCCTTTCCCAATGAAGTCTCAGCTGGTTTGTTTCTTTAGTTGTCAGTGGTTCCTTAATGTACATTCTTCCTCAACTGCAAAGAGTGTTGTGTGCGAATCTTCTCATCCACGCACACACACATACAGCTTTCCATATATGACATCTGCATAATACATTCTCGACCTCATCCTCTTCGTCAACTGCCACTGCCAGGACTTTCCAAACAAATTTAGCTTTGGCTGACCAATTCTCTTAGCTTGCAAGCCTGTTGGGCCTGTGCCACCACTGATCTACTTCCTCTAGACAGCCTCCACAACTTCTGAGATCAGCTGGGTTCTCTGCGGTAGGGACATAACACCATGTGACACCATGATGACTGTTTATCTCCTGGACACAATTTCAACACAAACTGCTTGTGCTCCCCTTGCCCCCTAATCCAATACAAGGCAACTGAACTGTCCAGCCAACAGTGCATGCTTGTTAAGGGTAATCCTTCAAAGCCTCTTTATGTTGGTTATCAGGTTCACGGCTATATGGCTACGAGGTCAAGCTGCAGAATAGTCAGGCCTTGTTTGGAGAGTCTTGACCTTAAAGCAATCAGACCTTGGTTTATCCTGGCCGCCTGATGAATGACAGCATAAACACAGGCTGCAACTCCATTTGCACTGGCATCTCCAAAGGAATGTAGCTTAACCCCCTCAATCTCTTCTCAATGAAGGGCAAGCAATCTTGGCACTTCAAAGCTTTGTGGCAAACTGCCCTCCCACTTTAACCAGGCCTTTACCATGTCACGTGATAGTTCTGTGTCCCATGCTCTCTTTTTATTACAAACAGACCGATAAATGAGCTTGCCACAAAGTGTCTTTGGTGAGATGAGTCCCAGGGGATCACAAATTGTTGCCAGTTTGACTAGGATTCCTTGCTTTGTCAACTTCACTTGTTCAGATGGGACTTTTACACAGACTGTGTCTTGTTCCTTGTTCCAAGAAAGATCAAGTATTTTTGACATGGTTCCTCATGGGGCTCCCAACTGTTGTTTAGCCTGGGTTACTTCTTCTGTATCGACTGAAGAACAGTTCGCTTAAACCTTTTGTCTCGATTTATTTCTCTTTACATATAATATAAACCTATATCTGTCAGAGTACTTAACGAAAATCACATCTAGGTGACATGCCTTTAAAAATGTCAATCTTAATAGCACATTCTCTTGTTTCATAATGACATTGTACAAAATCACTACAATCATGATAAGCTAAGCAGATCATCAACACAATACTGTTTTGAAACCATTTTCAAGCACATAACCTAACAAACTCTTCATTAATACCCTAATTAATGCAAACTGTATTCCAAACTCTCAGCAAAACCTTGGGTAGCTTTACAAAGTTTTAAAAGCCAAACTAGACATGCTTCTCAATTTAGATTTTAATTAGTGATTTGAACTAAAACATGTAATTGGCAATAGGATCCCTTAGTGGAAATTTTTCAATAACCCCTTCAATAGTTGTCACACTGTCAGTGGAAAAGTGCAAAAGTATATTGTATGGTACCATGATCGTAACATCATTCCTCTATTGATCATCAGTTTGAGCCTACCGCAATGAGTTTACGTACCATGGTCTACTTTTACGTTACGATCAGTTCTGCCTTGCACTTAGATAAAACCCCACGGGAACAAGCGCTGGCAAGGACTTCTACACGAACATCCAGCCCCTGATCATCATACTAACTGATGACATTCAATCATATAATTCACCAAACCCACAAAGTTTCCAACACACTTACGCACAAAAAGCTTACCTTCATGTTTCTTGGTTCGAATTCGTCGTCCTCCTTGTCATCAGTACTATCGCCATTATTTGAATCGTCAAACTTAAGACTGTTTTTGGCCAAAAAAGGATCAATAATTTTATGGGTGACGAAAAGCCACCTGAACTAGCACAAAGTCATTTTCTAACAGTAAAAAAACGTTTACTTACGCTTCGAACTTGTTCATTTTTAGAAACAACCAACTGAGGGTTAGCTAAAATACTTCAAAAGAAGCTCTTCTTCAGAATATTTTGACTAATGTTTCAACTTTGTCTTCAAACTCATTGTTTATACCTTATTTAATTGATCTCTAGACTAACGCATGCGCACTTTTGATAGAAACAATACTGGTTCTTTGTCAGCGGTATGGTCACCGTGTTATGTCATTACGTGTCCATTACATGAATTCTGTGATCATACCGCTGACAAGGAGCCAAAATGATCCTAGGCTCGAGAATGAAATTCACGAAGCATCCAAAGCATGAGCTGCAGCAGTGATCAGGAGGATGAGCGAGAAGTTCTTCGTTCTATCTTTGATGCAGATGAAAATTTTATAGAGGTTAACAGCACAACCTTCCAATACAAGTTTGGGGAAGATGGGCACACTCAATCGTTCCTGTTGGAAATCTCGTGGCCCTTGGATTATCCGACATGTCTACCAAATATTAACTTAGATGCATTTTATAACAAACATATCACCTCTAAGGTGAAAGAAACTATAACCTACCGAATCAAAGAACAGTGTGAAATGTGCCTCGGAACTGCTATGACATACTCGATATTTGATTGGGCTAAGGAACACTTGCATGAGCTTTTGGAAGATAATCAAGAACAGGTAAGTACCTCAAGTTCTATTGTTGAATTGTATGTATCACTTGTAATGCCCATCAAATGTTAAAAAAAAAAACAAGAGTGTAACTAAAGCGTTTTCCAGTAGCCAATTTTGTGGATGAGTACCTATGGGATATTTTATGTTCTGAGACAAATAACTTGACCCTTACCTAATCCATCAGTTTCTTACCAAAAGCCAACCTTCTTTTCCTTCCTATGGAGAGCATACGAAGCCAGTACTGCATACTGTTCTAGTCAGTATGGTGTGCCAAGTGAAGTAAATTATTGATGCCACATGAAGCTGATTACTACAACATTAATCGTTACACATTACAAAATATGATGTTGTTTAAAGCAGGTTATTACTAGTTTACTATTAATGCACTTCAAAAGTCAAAATCAAAGGTTCTTTGGAGCCACCCCGTGGTATTTCTTAATTAATCAATTAAATAGTGAGAACTTTAACCCTTTGCCATCTCCTTTGAATATCACATGATGTATCCTTAAATGACTTGATCAAAACTATTTAATTTAAAAGCATTAGACAGAACTCAAATAAACCATTTGTGTAATAACAACAACAGGCACAAGATGAGGTTTCAAGACAACTTTTGAAAAAGGTCAGATAAATTGACAGCCAAAAAGGAAAATTGGGGAATTTGAATGATGGTTAAATTGATGCTGAAAATTCAACCTGTGCCCACACAGCCAAACTTGGAGTAAAATAGCTCACCAGGAAATTGCATGGCAAAAGAAAGTTTAAATCCATTGAAATCTGTAAAACTTCAAAACATGGTAAATCAACTGAGTGAAATCTGTAAAACCTTGAAATGCAGTAAATCCAGCACTAAGTATGTGTAAAATATAGGAAAATGGTAGCAAGGCCGATTGTCTGATGTGCAAAAATCAACTTAAAGCTAAAAGAATTAAACCAAACCCTATTATTGCAGTAGAGGTAAGGTTTAAAAATTGGGGAACATCATTGTCACATATCCCCCAATTTTAGACCTGGTATATTCAATCATGTAATGCATTTCTACCAATTGTTTGCAAGCAAAAATATTTGATAGATTAAGTGGTTATTTATTTGGACAGGAAGAGGAAAGGAGAGGAAAACAAATACCAAAAGAAGATTCAAACACCAAATCAAAGAAAAAAGACAAGAGAGAAATATTAACAAAAGCACAGAAACGCCGCCATGCTGACAGGACTAATTTTAAAGGAGAAAGAGAGAGAGGATGGAACTGGGTAGATGTAGTGAAACATTTAAGTAAAACAGGAAGTAAAGATCAATGATAACCACTTTGTTGTGGCATAATAAACTTAGATGGTCAACCTTGTGTAAATCTCATTATCACTTTTTGAAGTATGTTTTGTGTAACTTAGACGGTTGGCTCTTAATGCAGCTGTCTGTTTTTTCATGGTCCACAAAGTTACAACAGCTCAAATTGATTTAGCCTCCTACAACTACTAGATGTATAATCTGGAATTAAAGATTTCAGTCCATACAGATTCAAGTGAAAAAAAAATTTTCAAAACAAGATAAGCTAAAATTTACTGAAAATTTTTCTTATTGAGGAAGAGCTTGGCCTTTCCTGCTGTCTCCACAAGAGCTGAATATTATTTTCTAAAATAAGTAGGTTGCTATTGGGTAGGAGATAAACTTTTTTCATTTGTTTCATGATAAAGTCACTCTTGATGTTGATCACAACGTTTCAACTGCAATACTGCTAGTCTTCATCAGGCGATGAGGTTGATTGTTTACTTGTCGCTATTTAGCATGTTGGTATGCTGCTATTGGTGCATTTTGATCCTCATTATTATTCTGGTTGTTAGGTGGTGTTTCCTCATAGGTCCTCATAAATTGGCTGTTGTGTTGCTTGATGGTGGGTATCCAAGTTTCTGGAATGTTGATTCCGCTATCTCTATTGATGTTGTTGGGATGAAGTCTTATATGGATAGCCTCTTTGACCTTATGTGTGAATCAGGGGGGGTCACGATCAATAAACTTAACCCTGCTCCAAATAGGAATATGCCCCGTTTCGTTAGCGTGCTTTTCAATGCGAGAAAGGGTAAAAGAACACGACAGAGACATACGGTTTGCTCCAAAAAGGAATATGCCCCGTTTCGTTAGCGTGCTCCGAAACCGCAGAGGTCTGGGTACATGTCACTTTAAAGCACGAACTGTTTTGATGGGGTCTGCCTACGTACCCAAAACATCCTCTCAGCTCATACAGGACTCTTCTCTAATAAAAGTAAGAGAGACAGGGGTCTAAGATATCGAGCCTTTTCTGTGTTCGTAGCATAAAGTATTGCTAGTTGAAACATTGGTTTGAAAATTTAAAGCTTAGGGAATGACTGAAATGTTTGTAACGAACGTGATTCTATCTGGACGCCGGAACAACGCCTCAACACCCGCTGCAGGGGGTATGTAACCTTGTCCTTTTTATTTTCCTTTGTTCCTCCACTCAGTTCCGATTGACAAGAAACAAACAAAATCTGGAGTGCTTCAAAAACGATGGGGGCTACCAAGAGTAGAATGGTATTTAAAAGAAAGCATGCATCGATCAGGAAGAGTGTTCAAATTGAACAAGAGGCTGCTGCTCCAAAAATTGTACTCTTTACAGGACACTCACACAGAATGAATCTAGCGATTGCTCTGCCGTTGGCTGAAGATCCGCTTTCGAGTTTCAAAGTTTTGGTCACAATACCATCTCTCTCAAGTAGTGAATATTTAGAAGATCCACGGGTATTGAATGTGCTCAATAAGACGCTGTTTGTCCTCCCAATGGATTTCGAGTCAGAGGAGTCGATCAAAGGAGTCCTTCGAGAGATCATGGATAATGATGGATTTATTGATGCTGTCGGTGAGTGTATATGGTGTTTACTGGTGGTAAATCGCGCATACTTTTCTTATTTTGACTATGCTACAATCTGCATAGTTAGAAGAACGTGCGAATCTTTGTTATCATTCTTTCACGTTATTCCGCTGTCAATGGTTTGCGAGTCGTTACACATTTTTCTGTGTGCAATGAGAAGACCTTACGTGACAATTTGATACAGCTGTGCGTGTATTCGAGCTGCAGCAAACTCACCAGTTCTGTCGACAGAGTGTTTTTCTTTTGGTAAATATATTTCCCACCTACTTGAAAAGCTTTTGCGGGTTTTCGGTGTAACTTAAAAAAAATGTGGCATTCTCACATTTCCGGTTGTAAAATTGTCTCCAGAGATCACGCGTTTCATTATTGAGAAGTCTGTTATCAATTTGTGGAATCCTCGGGCAGTCACTTCTTTGACTCTTTCTAAAACATCGGACGAAAGTGGTGTCCTAGAACTGTGTGTCAAATTCAATCGCTTTTCCCATGAGAAAGTATTGTATAAAACTTAGTAACTAATCAGTGCTGTTTATCGGCTGAGTCACCTAGTCATGAGGTCGTGGATTAACATGTTGGAATTATCTCGCGAGAAGTTAAACACATTTCATGAGTCAAGAGATGGGTCCGTTCTTTTAATTGTGACGATTATTAAAGCCCGATTTTCAATGCTCTAGGTTGGTTTTCTAAGGCTGTAATTGGATTATTGCGATGAAATGATCTTTCAGTTATTTCCAGATAGACTCTGTGTCGAGAGACACTATGACCTTGTTGTCTTGGATCGTGTCGCTGCTTATGGTGGATACGAAGTGAACTAAGTTAGTCCGAGTTGCCATATAAGATGTAAGCATAATACTATAGTCACCATAGGGTGGATCTTCAGCGGCTATTTGTGTCGAGACCTATTTGTTCTAAACAGTTTCTGAAAGGTTAGTCGATTCTCGCACAACTTCCGAGTCAGACGATCTTTCGAATCTGTTTAGGAGTTGTTTCTGTCCTTTCTCGATGAGGGATGGCTTCGAGGCCTATTATTATTATGATTTACTATTACTTCTATTATTACTAATAGACCTAGTAAGTCTGTGTTGTCACCCCTCAGTCAGGTGGGAGAGCCATGATAGGCTTCTTTTCTATTAAATGTTTGCGTGCGTCTCAGTGGATTTCCTTCGTGATTTTAGGATGTTTTGATTTATTTGAAACTATGCGCCCTGTTGGACAAAGCCAAGCAAACCAAGTACATTGTATTCAAAATTTCCCCCAACTGACGACGGTTGCTTATCAAGTAAATTATGCTTCATCTATCCCTGGAAGAAAATTCTTGTCCGATGAAGACACTAGAATCTAAATTCCGTTGATAAAGATGTAATAAATGCATCAAATCAAGTACAACATTTGGCTGTGAACAAAGCCTGCGAAAAGTCATAAATTCCTAAGGAAAACAAGCAATAAATTTGCTACTAAAAAGTTTCAAAAGCTGAACGCAACTCCCATAACGAGCTGAGTCCACTAACGTGTCCCCGTTGTCCACGTCAAGCGGGTCTCGAAACACGTTTGGCGCGCGTTACGCGTTCATGAACAAAGGAAACATGCATTGGGAAGGGATATCAATCAGTCAAGTAATGAATCAATTTAATTTGTTTCAGGGGGTGGCTTTGCGCTTTCCGTTGCCCTGGTATGGTAAAAAGGCGTAGTAGTGGAATAATAAAGTGATATTATTTAATAATACTGCAGTGAGTAAAAGATGTAAATACATGAATGATATCTATCAGTTGATGGGCGTACATGTTACTATGATTAAATTGAGATTAAGGTCAGCTAAGAAGGTTTGCCGAAACTCACTGTTAATTAGTCCAATTTTTTAAAACTTTTGGATGCTTTGTTTTCTTCAGCACTTTCCCTAAGTTCCTTTAGTCGTTAATGGATCTAATCGTAAAAGTTGAGTCATCATATTTAGGAATCTTAGATTTAGTTTTCTGAAACGTGGACGTTACAAATAAGTTGAAGCAAAGATTTCAGGTATTTAGAAGAGAAAATTGTAGTTCCAAATACATTCACGAAACTTAATACAACTCAACACCCTGAGAGCCGAGTTGGGTCGGTTTTCGAGATCTCGCCTCACCACTTTTTTATTTGGTTAGCGAGATCTTGGAAAACCTGGGTAGAAAATTTCCCAAGAGAACGGTCAAATCCATTGTTCTCTTTTTGTCTTTCTTTTTCTCCAGCGCGGTAATCAAGCTATTGAATTTCGCAAATGAATCGGGCCAATATTCAGGCTAAGTATTATCTCGGAAACAGGATGATATATCCCAAATGATTAGAGGCAAACAGGCCCGAAAACAGTAAATAAACAATCAATTTAAAGTTTTGTTTTGGTTATGGATGGTGAGAAACAGTGCTATATCGATCGACAGGCTTTCTTTGATAGCAAACTGAAAATTGTATCCGGCTTTACTTTCAGTCATTACGTCAAACGTCCTTCTAAGCGGTCAAATAGAGACACATACTACTGACCAGGCCAAGACAATATTTGATGTGAATACGTTTTTTGTGATCAGCATTATAAAGGCCGTTCTTCCGATGATGAAAAAGCAGCGAGATGGTCGACTCATCATTGTAAGCAATCAAGCAGGAGTGCTTGGTATCCCTTTTCACGGTCTCTACTGTGCCTCGAAATTTGCCCTTGAAGGGTTCATGGAAAGTATTGCTCCAGAATGTCTTGCATTCAACATCCGGTAAGTTTATAGAAGCTCTTTGATTAGTAAGTTCATGGCTTAACCGCAAATGCCATGAATGGAGCAGAGCAGTGTTGAAAAGAGTAGAAATAAAATCATAAATCTTAATATGTTGAGAGGCTGATCTGTACATCTGTCAGGGGAATACCAGGTATTTTAAAGTCACAGAAATAAGGTTATAGAAACTCACCGAAGAGTATCATGAAGTTGGTATGTGTTTTGGCACAACGCTGTAAGTTGTTTTTCTACGAATGGAACTCGATTCGCTGCGAATGAAAAAGTTGTTTTACTGCAAACTTACGTGATTCGAACTTGAACTTATTTAAAACAAACTTTTGTTCTTTCCTGTCACGCGCCTAAACATCTGGTTGTGTCTGAAACTCATGCAATCTGTAAAGGTTGCATTCAAACGAAACGTACCAAGCGTTGTGCATTCGGCGTACCCTGCCAACACCACAATGTTATTCAGCCTGCTGTCTTAAATGTGTTTGACACTAATTTAAGTTAATGCTAACCTCCTATATAAGTTTTTTGTAGTTACACTTAAGCATTGAAATTAGAAATGAAATTACAGTGCAAGCTGGAAAGTTAGGTGAACTAGTTGGTTTCTTTGTTAGCTTTCCGCACAGTTTGAGATCTAAAATACAACGGGAAAAAAACAAGAGAAAGAGAAAGAATACCAGTAACTACAACGTCATGTAATATGATGCCGTGTTAAACGTTGAGAGGAATTACTTTCTTCTTTGTTTTGACGATAGATAACGTTTTGTTTGTTACGAAAAGGCAAACCCACATCAGCTCTAACTCCGGGCTTGTAAAGATTTTGTTTAGCTGTCTTTATTTTAGCAAATATATTAACCTTCCAACATGGTTTTGGTTTACCTCAATTTTCTTTGTTTGTGGCTTATACACACCACCCCAAACTAATACACCTTGGAGATATAGGGATTAATTGAATTGTGATAAGTTTCTGATGCCTTCATTTCGATGCTATTCCCATATCTCGAGATATACGAAAACAAGCAAATGAGTTTGTAAGGAAACGACTTTTGATTTAAAGCGAATCGACTACGTTTTGTACTAAAATAACCTGTGACGAAACGGTTCCATTGGAGCGAAACTATTAGACACCTCTTCAAACCATGGCAAATCTTTGCTTGCTCTAGAAGAAGTGTCATCGCTTTTGCGTGCTTTGCGTGTTTTCCTTTAATCATTGATATGAAAGTAACCGAAATTTCCTAGCTTGTAACCCAAGGAACCCCTTTTGCGAAATGGATGATTGTTTGTTTCTTCAAATAATCTGAATTCAGTGAAAACACTGAATTTAATAAAGGCCACGAAAAAGCAATCAACTTAATTAAAATGTACTTATTTCCCAGTTTTAGACCCTGGTGTTCAACGAGAATCGCCTTGTTCCGTTCTTCTTTCACTTTGTACAGCGTTAGCCTTTCGGGTTTTCTAAAGGTACCACCATGTCTCTCTCTTAGAAGACGTGACACATTCTTTTTTGAGCAATAGATACGCGATATATATGTTGAATAGATGTGTATCTATTTACATATCTATTTCATAATGTATATATTAGAAGTATTGACCCTTCTAAAGCTGGAATGGAAACTCAATTATTTCGCTTGTTGTGTTGACATTCCCTTTCACTGATATACTTGATTATTGATTTTGCATCAATTCATCGTTGTAGTTGCTCAATTGTTGAAACAAGTATGATAAAAGGTGAAGAGAAGACGGCCCAAACGATACAAGTTTCTATCCGGTCTAAAATGGAAAATGCTGATGACCACACCAAAAAGTATCAAGATTCATGTTCAGCGAAAATGAGGAGACAAAGGTCTGTGAAAAACTTTGATTTACGCAGAGTGACTGAACTTCTACGGGAAATCATACTTGAAGAGAGACCTCATTTCCGGTACCAACTTAACAAGTCGTCAAAAGATGCAGCTAGGGAAAAATGGAGTGACCTACACGGAGACACCTACATCTTCGACTCTGCTGAACAATTTCTGTGCGTTGAAACGGAACGCCTGCGGGATGCATTGGATAATATAAATAGTGTTGAGAGCAAGGTATAATAAAGCTTGGAACGTGACCAGTTATTCCAACACCTTAGAAGAAGAATTCCTTCTTTCGAATACTAGCTATTTTTCACATGAGTCTTTGTTCTTTGTTCTCCCAAGCTAGTTATCGTTTTACTCGATTATACGTGGTCCTGCAATAAATGCTGCACCCGATCAGAAGAAGACAGTGTTTTCGAGAGGATTCTAACAGAAAAAATTAGAAAAATAACAACTACGGCATAACTCGTTAATCTACACCATCCTTGATGTAATTTTTCAACAACGAGTGCGTGAGTCCAAGGTCCAGTGACAACACAGATCTTGACACAGAGAAAACAATGAAAGCACGAGGCCGTAGGCGAACCGCATTGAGGTTTTTAAGTGTATGAATACAGCGATGAAGCCCGAGTTTTTCATATGGGCTACAAGATTCTTAACTCTGCTTTAGTAATCAGGATATTTTGTTTCAGGGCTCAAATTTTCCTTGGTGTTATGCGAGTCGTACAAATCAAAATTTTTCACGTTAAATTCATTTTTGCTTGTGTTCAGTCATATTTACTGGTGAAGATGGCAGACTCCTAAAAACTAGAGATGATTCAAAGTTTTTAGATTAGGTCAACAATTTACGAAACAAAATGGGTAACTTTAATATTTCACGAATGGCGAGGAGGTCTTCGTTGATGGGAGAAAATGAAATTGTATTGTGGCCAATACTAATTAAAAGTAATTTTCTTGTGTTGGTTTGTTTTCCATTCATGCGTGAGTCCAAGGTCCAGTGACAACACAGATGAAATGAAAATCATTCGTGCTTTGGATATCCCCACAGGTAACCCAGGCTCGCACAGTGAGCCGCCCCAAATATAGAAATTCGTTTACGTTGTACAGTGGGCGAAATATAAGGAAGAAACACTCGCAATATCGACCTGAAAAGTTGATCTAATTTTGGTTAAAAACAAATTTATCTCGCTACAGTGGTTGTTCTTTTGCAGCGGTGAGTTTATGGGGTTTATGGGGATAGGTAAAAAAATTGGGGTTACTGGCTCGTCTTTAATTTTCCCAGGTCACTCACTATGAAAACTTTATACTTCTAACTGCCATGTGTCGCTAGGTTACCCCATGTCTCACCCACCATAATTTCCATAGGCGGAAATGTAGTGGTTAGTAAATTTACCAAGTGTCTCGTCTTTCCTGAATTTGCCGGTCCAACTATCAATGCATTTAATGGTATATTCTCAGGATTCAATTATTTTTCATCTCATGTTTTATTAAGTAACACTCTTCAGTTCTCTGTTCGCGACGATGAACTGAGTGACTGAGAGGATAAAGATGTGGCATTTCACATTCCCTGAAACTGACCCCTTCCTACTAAGCTGAACTCCCTCTTTCGTATTTACCAGTCTCAATCCTGAATCGTGAAGGTCACTGTCTTTCATGCTTCCGAGACTGAGCGCTGTTTTCCTTCCCAATTCTTCTATAGACTTCTTTCCAAATATCCCTCCCTTTCGTTCCTTGACTGAATACCTTATTTCGAATTCCATTCACAACCATGTTCACTTCAGTGACGTCAAGATTCAATGTCTTTTCACTCTCTTTCTCTCACCAACTGCGCATGTCTCATAGATTAGGGGGAGCCTTTTCATTGACCTCCTCGGAGCATTGATACTTTTGTCGATGATCGTGTCAGATCCTTTCGATACTGAGAGTGTCTTGTTGCGAGTTACATGCTCATACCTGAACTCCCTTCTATTCAAGTAATTTTATCTCGCTTCCTCGGCAAGTTATGGGCCTTGAATAACTTCATATTACAATATTGGCGCGGGTGCAAGCCTGAGCTCAAAAACAAGTTCATCAGGAAGTACTCTTAGAAAGAGGACTCCATGATCTTTCAAAATTTCATGATCTATTGTAATGCTAAACTTATCTCATAAATATAATTGAGCTTGTTCTCCTTGAGGACTCCTCCAGCTGAAGTTTTCTTGTCTCCAGCAATGCATCTGATTCTTAAAAGATCTTAAGATTGAATACCTTCACTCACCCTGTTTGCTCTCTCACTTTAAGTCAAGTAAAGGTCTTCATAGAGCTTAAAGATTCCTGTATTGAGATTTAACAATTAAAATGGTCCAACTAGTGGTAGAAATGGTCTGGTCTAACTAGATAAAACGGTTTAGCTAAATATAATGATGCAATCGCATTGAAAGATGTAAAGATATAAACTGATCCAACCAGCTGAAATACAAAAAACCAATTAAAATGTTCCAACTGGTTAAAAAAAATTAAATGGTCCAACTTGTTGAAACGGTCCGGTCCATTCAAATGTAACTAGATAAAATAATCGAACTTGTTTAAAGAATCCAATTTGTTATAATGGTTGAACCATAACTGGATAAAATGGTCCGACCACATAAAATTTTTCAACGCGACGAACTGATCCAACTCGTTAAAATGCTCCAATTGATTAAAGTGTGGTAACAAGCTGAAATAATCCAACCGCTTGAAATGGCCAAACTAGTAAGAGGTTCCAACTAGTGGTAATAATGCGTCCTTCTAACTAGATGATATGGTCCAACTGGTTAAGGAAGTCCAATCAATTAAAAATTATCTTAACAGATAAAATGGTTCAGCCGTTCTAAATAGTCTTAGTAAATAAAATGGGACATCTTGTTCAAATGGGCCAACTGATTGAAATGACCCAACTATATAAAACGGTGAAATTTGTTTAAATGGCTCAATTTATTAAAATGGAGAAACCAGTTAAAAATGGTGCAACTGCGTAAAATAATATAGCTAGAAAAAAAATCCAACAGCTTAAAGTGGTCGAACTAGTTAAGGTGATACAACTACATTAAATGGTCTAACTAGATAAAATGGTTTTACTGTTTGAAATGGTCCAGTTGGTTAAAATGGGGTAAGTGGATATTTAGCTCCAACAGGCTGACATGGTACTACCTTTTAAAATGGTCTTAATAGATAAAACTGTTCAGCCGGTTAAAATGGTCGAATTGGTTAGATTGATAAAATGATCAAACTGGTAGAAATAGCCCAATTTGTTAAAATGGTCACATCAGTTAAAACGGTTTAACCATATAAAATGCTCCAACCACATAAAATAGTCTAACTTGAATAAATGCTTCAACTAGTTAAAGTAGTCCTATTATTTTTAACCAAACAAAACGCTCCAATTATATAAATACTTTAACTAGACAAAATGGTCCAACTGGTTTAAATGAACTAACCAATCCAAATGGTCAAGCATGTAAAATGGTCCAACACCAAACTAGATAAAATGGTTCTACCAATGAAAATGGTCAAATTAGCTAAAATGGTTGATGATGAATTGCTTGATTATTTTCAGTGGAATTTTATATCAGCGTTACTTGTGGAACATGACGCCAGTAAGTCCCATGAAAAAAGAAAGTTGTTGTCTATACATTTTTAACACATGGAGCAACAGTCAAATGCATAAACCTAAAGAAAGTTTAATATTTTCCATGGATAATGTTCTAGGCAGCCAAAATTTCATGTTCTCAAACCAAAAGCGAGCCAATGTTGAGCAACTGTTTCTCCAATGAGCTTGCTTTGCATTTAGGTAGTATTTCATCCTTCACTTTCTGTTTCACTCTTTTCTTCCAACAGGAGCATTTCAGTAGGCTTAAACTGGTAAGAGGCCTAATGCAACATCAACTATAATCGAGTTGAACTTTAAGCATTTTCCTCTGACTAAAGCCCTTGCCGAACACTCCGAGGCTTAAGCTCGTTGGCTCCACAACCTTTTCCTTTCTTATTAAGGTTGGTGGCACGACAAATTCACCGAAGTACAAAATTTTCTATTACAGATTTCTTTAAGTATTTGGAAATGAAACTCTAATATTTTTACTTCCACAAAACCATTTGGAAACCATTGAAACCTCATCTTTCCTCTGTAAGGGACAATAAAACGGTGGAATGGACAGTTCAAACTGACGACCATACTTGCCTAATAGTTTCTCATGCATTACTTGAACTCGGCCATCCTTGTCAATTCATTTACGAGACTTCCTCCATGTCGACCGTTTCTTTAGGCGCTAGAGCATTGTAATTATTGGTGCTCAATCAAAACAAATAGTGCTTTTCAAGTTTTGTCACGACGGTAAAACGTTGGGCAGGCACAAGTGATTGCGCAAGTGGCTGGCCACGCTAAACTTTCCCGCGCCAAAATTTCAAAGGAAAATGTAAGAAACAACTGCCGTCATAAGAAATTAAGAAAAACTCAAACGTTCATAGAGATTGGTAAAGCAAAAAAAAAAAGAGAGAAAAGGAAACCCGGAGACTTTTTGAACACAAAGTTCACTCAATTACAGATATTCTGATGATTTATCATGTTGTTTTAAGCTTTATTGGTTTAAAAAACACTGTGACTTACTGGCTTGTGCGGTTTTTCGTATCTCCTAGGAGACAGCTTTGCTAAGACAGCCTCAAAGCCATTAAAACGCTCGCCTATGTCTAGATGTTTGACCACTGTGCTATATTTTCCATTCTTGTTATGTTTGTAATATGTGTACATTAGAAGCCTTCTCATTAGACGACGACAAAAAACATCGCAATGAAACAGGTTTTTCTCGAAAGACCAAATTCTTCTGTGGAAATACTAACTGCATGATTCCACAATTAAGTGCTAATGAGTATTCATCATCTCAGCCTCCTTTTCTTTCTGGATTTCTTGACCTTTGCGAACCCTTTACCAAACCAACCTGGATGTTTAGGATTTGAGAGAACACCTTTCTCAGTTTTACAACAAGACGAGTTATTGTCCTCACAGTTATTACATTCTAGTCCTTCAGTTACCACAGTGTCAGTTTTGACATATTCAAGGGACTGGTTACATTGCTGGACTGTAACAGTTAAGCATTTGGTGCTAAAAGTGTCCAATTCATGGGTCCTCAGTGGCGTTGAGAGAGTAAAAAGAGAGTCTTTACATCTACAAGACAACCAAAAAAAAAAACATAGGTCAGTTCATCTCACAACGACCATGTATTTTCTGCAAAACAAAGAGCTATTTTTTTAAGAATTGTAAAGAATCTTGCAGAGGAATTGCAATGAATATTATAAAAAACCAGTTCATCTATTTAAAGAGTTTAAAAATGCATCATCTGTTTTGAATTTTTGAGTGTATGACATTTTGTAACTGTCATCTTTGGCTTTTTATGGGCTATAGGTGAACTACAATCGCATATGTACCGAATTCACCCGCGAATAGGTGGCATCCGTGTATAAGCCACACCCCCAAACTTTGAAAAGATAATTAGTAAATTGTGATCAGAAATCATGCAGCTGTCGTAATGAAACCCACTAACAAAGAACAGTTGTAAAATTTATAAAGCCAGCTTAGAATAAAATGAACGAAAGGCGACAGTGGCCTTCACTTGGGCTTCCCTCTATAATTGGGGTGTTGTTAAACAGAGTAACTCAGTAACGAGTAATGGAGTAAAAAGAAAACAAGTAATGGCATTGAGTGATTCCATGCGTTTTGGAAGCTTCTGGAGCAATCAGGATTTACTTTAGTTCTTTCAATTACTTCTCACCTTTAATACGCAAATTTTCATCATAAAACTTCTTTTCAGAGTTTATTCTAGGCACCGTTGAACAAAAAAAATTCAAGTTTAGGCGCAAACCCAACACTATTTTGAACAATTGCGATTGTTTATAATCTGATATGAAACATGAGCCGTGGAAACAGTTGAGGGTAATTGGCTGATTGGTTTGGTTCAATTATTTTGAGTTGACGTTAACGTTTGGATCGATTAGTATAAGCTATTTTTAAACACTTTAACAGACCAGAATAATCGTATGCTTTTTAAAATCCACGGAATTGACTGCTGCCTATCTTTAATTTCACTCAGTAACAAAAAGGAAAGCTGCAGTCACAAATAGAATATTCCGAAATATATCGTTTTAAGGCTGGAGACTAGGAAGTTTGTTATCAACTCCAAGAAGGAGAAACCTCTGTATACAAAGATTGTTGCCTTACAATGAATATACAACAATTAAAGTGTAAGACAAAACTTTGAGCTATCATGTATAATAACGAGGTGTCAAAACACTTTCACCTCCATTTAAGAAGCACCCTAACTTTTATCTTACTTTTCTGGTTTAAACTGTGTCCTATCTGAGGGTAAATGGGGTACTTAACACATTAAAAAATTAATAATTTTCACATAATTCATGCAATTCATTGGAAGGCACTGGCACATTCTTCATCAATATGTCACCCCAAAAGATACTACAAGAAACAATTTATTTTTCCTTAAGCCACAATGTAAATAGGAAACCAAGGAAATAAAACTGACAAAAACAACTTAAATAAGTATGTTTTTCTAGAAGTAGTGGTAAAGGGAGGTCAAAGTAATCACCAGGAGACATTGAAATGAGCTAAAAGAGGAAAACTAATATAACCATACTCCTGCTTTCATAAAAAATGTTCACTTTGTGAATGAAAAGAGAACAAGAGCAAAAATATGCAAAAATCTGACATTAACACTCCTCTGCAAGTATCAGAAAACATGGTGAATAAGCTGTCAAGACAAACTGTTCAAAATATGACAAAGTATTCTGTATACTTGTACAAAAATGGCCATCCACAACTCCTGTTAGCAGTTCACTTAGATCAAGGACATTTAGAGTAAAATAAACAAAAGTACAGAGCCAAACAAACCTTTTATACTCGGGAATACCAAGTCCAAGTTTAGCCATAACTCTCTCCATTACATCATCACAGCGACCTAAGAAACAGGTTGTGAGTAGGCCATTTCTTTATGGAGACATAAATTTGCTACCCGATTACCGGCATATGGGTAATTAGTGAAAGGGTTATTTTAACTACCCTTAGTTGTTTGTGAAGGAAAACGCAATTGCAAATCATACATCTCCATAAACTAGATTTTCAGAGGTTGGCACCTCCACGCCTAACATCAGCACAATGATCACTTGATGGCGATGAAATTTTGACAGACATATTCCCTATGAGAAGCCATGTAATAATATTTTACAATATAAGTAATACAACTCATCAACATTTTGTTGATGTGTGAAACTCACCACTGATCTTTAGTGCCGCAAGGTCGTCCTTTGGAGTCCACTGAAGTGTAAAAATATGATTTGTGAAAGATTCAATTTTGATCAAAACAGGAAGCACTTAAAAATTCGCAGAAATTTAATTAAATTGCATGCATCATGTGTAAAATTATTTAATCACTCCAAACCACATAAATTGATAGATTTATATACTGATACTCTGACGGTATCGATTGTGGCTTTGAAAGCAGATAGTGATGAAAGCAATAGATACAGTTCCACATCAAATGGTGCATGTTACATCCACCTCAATGTAAATGTAGCAAACAAAATTATTACTTAAATGAAACCTGTATTTCATACACTCAATTGCTTTCAAAATCAAAGACTGAAGGGACACTATACAATGTAGGAGAAAGTAGTTCAAGGTGTTTCTGTCCATGTAAATTTAAGGGCTATTTGGTGATATACTGTTTAAATAAGATTTTGACTGTGGCTTGTATAGTGAATAATACATAAGTGCATGTAGATATGGAATTTCTCTTCCAGTGTTCAACTCGATAGCTTACAAGTGAGCACAGCAAACAAGTGAGATGTCGAGTTGAACATGAGAAGAGATATTCCATATCTACAAGCAACCAGGTATTATTTTGTTTATCAAATAAACACAATAGCCCTAAACTGATGAGGAAAGTTGACTTTATTTACAAATGAAAAAAGGATCGACAATCCCCAAACAAAAATCATAAAGTGCATCGGTGATAAAGCTCAATATGAAAAAAAAAAAACTGCTTCACTGACTACAAAACAACAATGGACATAATTTTCAATAAACAAAACTGTCAGTTGTTGACTTTTTCATTACATATAGAAATCTTTCCATGACATAGCTAAAATCGGCCTGTGGCAAATCTTCCAGTTGTCAATTTTCGTTCTCAGCCACGAGAAATGCCATTACAAAAGTCAATGAATACATAACTTTCAGTTTTCTTTTCAAATTGAGGTTTTTCTTTCTCTTCTAGGAAAGTTTGAACATTACTGTCTGTAAGCCATTTTCAATGATTTAGCAGCCATACTACAAGGAAATTCTGACAAACATCCATGAACAGAGAATGGTGAAGGCTTTGCATTTCATTCATCAACCTGACCAATTGATGCAAAAGGCAAGTGACATGTCAGCAGCTGATTGGCAATATCAAACACACATGAAAAAAATATAGTATTTTTTCACGTGTGTTGTTAGGGCTTTTCTTAGGGCTGGAAATCTTTGTATATCACCGTAGTTTATGTGACAAAAATCTTTCTTCTACACTTGGCAAATTGTTGAGATGTTTATTTGCTGATGTGCTAAGTTCCTCTTAGGAGATATTCTCTACATCGTAGTGTCATCAAAACATTTACTTGACATAATTCTAGACAATAAATAAGTTGTCAAATACATGTACTTATGAAAAACAGCTCATAGTGAGTATGAGGCAGCATTTGGTGGCAAAAGCAGTCTGCAAAATTTTTGTTTTGGCTTCAGTAACTCTGTGACTTTTTGGATTATTCATCAAAGTAACTGAAGCCACTAAATTTAAATATTGAATAGACAAGATAACTCGTTATATAATTCCTACTGAAACTACTGTATTACTCATTTTTCATGTAGAGCTCTCCCTTGGATTTTTTTTCCATTTTCCTTGTCAAGATTTAGGAGTTCTTTGGCAAAAATATTTTTTTTCTATAAATTTTTGCCTTCATTTTAATTTATAACATTTTTTTTCTGCCATTTTATTTTAATTTCTACTCAGATCCTTGGTAAGATTTCATTCATAAATTCAGTCATTGTAAGTTTTTTCATTTTCTTTTGGGCAAGGTGATTGGTTTCTCATGCTTTTGTAATGGGCTTTAATGAAAACCAGCAACTACAAGCAACAGAATACTTCTTAAAACATTATAAATCCACTTTGGATGTTGGAAGAACACTCTCAAAGCTCTCCTTGTGTTCTACTAACATATAAAACCCTGGAATATGAGTTCTATTGCTTAAATAAATAATAAATAAATAAAAAAACAAACAACTAGATAAACAAATTATCTCCATATGTAATTGTACATATATGGAAAGCCATGAAGAGAATATTAAAAAATAAGGAAAATACAAAAATTAAATGAGTCATCCCCCATTCCCCAACATACACACAATTTAAAAACTGACTTTTAGCCAGAACCTAGTGACAAATTACATCTGGAAGTACACATATGGCCAAAGCTGCTATAAGAAAGTAAATTTTAGGAAATCAAACAGAAAGAGTTTGCATTTTCATATTTCTTCTGAAAATTTGTCACCCAGACCACTTTGGTTTGTTGGTAAACCCAATGATCCAAAATGTCTTTAAGTTTGGTGAACCTTAGAGAAATGGCACTATTTTCACTGTACTGTCACACTATCAAGTCATCAAGTTACCAGTCATAATGCTACATTACCTGTAGGTTAACAATATAAAGGCTGGGTCTCCTTGTCTTCACTCTACTCATCCCCCATAAAGCATGGTACCTCTTTAGCACCTTTGGAAAAATAAAGTCAAAAACACATTAAGAAAGTGAAGGCTTTATTGTTAAAACTAACTTACAACTAGCCTGTTTCAGAATTTTGGTTTTCTGGAGATTGTTTCCAAATAGCATCACAGGCATTAGAAATGATAAAATGGTGACCATGTTGGTGAACAAGGTTCATCCTGTGCAAATTGAACATTCCTATGGTGCCATAGCACAGACCGACCTACACAATCTCTCTTTTTTTCATTTTTCATGCCTGCACCACAGGCAGGAATGCCTTTGGGTTTGGGGTAACATGAAGTTAGTTATTTTATTTACAATGGTCAGTTCCTTCTAGGGGTTTGCTGCTGATAAGAGGGGATCATCCATCCCAAAAGCTCACCAAACTGCTTGAGACAACAAAGAGAACTAGGGGTAATTACACCTTTTATATCTGCCTACCAATGGGGTGGATTAAGGGTATTAAAAGTTAAAAATCATTGAGTTTATTATATATTTTCTGTAGAGATCACCATATGAAATGACTGATGTCATGCAGACTAAACCCAACCATTTTTTGGGATGTCATGCAGCACCTTCTGACAAAATTTTACAATGTGGAACACTTAATGAGAGAACAGATGATTACTTTTCCCTGTTTGCAAGATGTGGGCTTGGGATGCTTCTATTGCAAGTTAATTCAATTGATTTGCTGAGTCTTTTCAATTTCAATTATTAATGACAAGACTGTGAACTTTAGGTAGAGTTCATCTCCTTCAGGAACAACACATCTCAGCCTCCAAGAAACTATATGGAGATACTGGAGTGTGGACAGTGGAAAAGAAAGCTAGTTCACAGTATCTTTACATTTCATTCAAACCACTGAAACAAAAAATGAATGGTGAAGTATTTTAAAATAAGATATTTGGGCAAAGGTAGCAAGATTATGGTGGAAACTTCAGTATGAGTCTTGTTAATATGATGAATGTTTTTGCTTGTTGAATATCTGGCTCAGGCTCCCAATAATGCACCTCCTCTTGTACATTAAAATATAGTACAAAAAAACCAAAAGTTAATCTTTCCATAAATACCTTTAAGCTGGATCCCAGACAAAGAATACAATCTGCAATTTTGGCCTTCTCTAATGCTCCTTGCCAGTTTAAAGGCCAATGCAGGTTACCCTTTTCACCAAAATGAACTATGGTATCTCTTAGCTGTGAGCCACATTCACAACAATATCGATTTGTTTGATGCCTCCTCAGTCTTGTATTTTCTGTCACATCAAATAGACGATAGTAAGTTCTGTCCTTCTCTTCACATTCTGTGCACACCTGCAGTAAAAATGAATGATAGTATTGTTATTTACTTGTTCAGAAACTAAAACAATCAGAATGCTCCAACCCTGTGACAAGTGTCCTCCCAGGGCAATATAATATTTCATTTAACTAATGTGTGATATTATCTTTTCCAAAATACAAAAGCTGAATTGTCATCTATAACAGCTTTAAACAAATTTTGTGCATGGTTACTATTAAGCACTGTTGCCTACAAGTAGAACCATTATGATCCATTTGTTGTGTTTAGAGCCTATCAGTCATCATTTCATAGAAACACTATTCAGCACAGTAATAAGATGATCAATCACACCTCAACAAACATGTTCCCATGGATCTCAGACAAAGCTTCTGGTGGAAGACCACTTCTGACATGCAGGCCATCACAATTCTGTGACACCACATGTTTCACCTGAAAAATAAAATGAAATGGCCACATGGAAGAATTCCTCTTTTGAACTCAAAAGTTTTACATTCATGAAAGTACTAAATCTGCAGGACAACCGAATAAAATGCAAGAACATTGTCCTATGGTATTGATATCACCACATGCAAAACTGAATTCTTTACCACTCATTTCATCAATAGATATTTACTCTGCATCAGCCATATACCAAAAGAAATTTACTTATTTTGTTTTTACAATCCTCTTCTAGAAGCCACTTCTGGAAAATCCCTTCTTTTTCTGATTTTTTTTAATGTTAATGCTAATTTATCACCAGGCTGAAAGACATCAATTCTTGCAAGGCTAGGAGCATAATAAACCAGAGTCAAATTTTGGTTCATTTTCTTACTTTTGCTCAGTTTGTATAGTTTTTTGGGTTGAAAATCATTCAGAAACCATGTTTCTTCTTTTTTTTCCCTAGTTCACATTTCACTTTCAATATTTCTGAAATACTCTTTGCGCACATGTAGCGAAAACATCCTTCTTTGAGGTGTAAAAAAAAATGTTTACCAATTAATTTAGGAGGGTTTTCTAAACTGTGTGATGTATATAAATGACCTATACCAGTATCATATGTGCAACAAGCCACACCATGCAATTGTGCATGGTGTGGCTTGTTCACAAAGTGATCCTGCATAATATATCCTCCACTACCCCTTTTGCAATGTTGGTAGCTAAGTATTACCATCTACAAAACTTAGATAAACAACATTGAATTGAGGATGAGGGGCAACATTTAATTTTTTTTGAGAAGGGGGGCAGCACTTTAATTTTTTTGCTCAAGGTGTTCCAAAAATTTTGAACTGGTTATAGCACCATTGTTCAAAGCTAGTTCAGCAAAACAGAAGAAGAGGGTGAATTTCAGTGTATTCCCTGCTACAAAAGTCTAAAGAGAGGTTATGAATGACAACTAAGGCTCTGGGTTAAAGTTGAACCTTTCACAATCTCCTTCCAGTAGTTTGTGCACCACAAGGATTAAATTACTTGCATTAAATTACAGTTACGGTGCATTTTTATTGTTTTTCATCGCCCTAAACATAATGCTTAAACTCGACCACGTTTCCTGAGTCATGCAAAAATGGGGTCATGCTTTCAAATGACTGGTTTTTAACTGAGGTACAAGAAAAATGTTCACTTCCATCATTTTTGCATGCAATTGGAAGATAAGCTACACACTAACCAGCCCTTCTTGATAAAGCTTTATAATGCTCATATGAGTTAACGTCGGATCAGCATCTGTCAGATTATAGGAGCTGAAAAAAATATGCAGGCTAAATAATTTACAAAAAAAATCCTTGGAGTCCTTAGAGGAGACTTGCAATGATCATGCAATACAGAGCAGATCCCTGTATGAGGAAATATATTATGGGAAACGTGACTTAAATGGGGCTAAGTAAATTGCTATGCATGTGCCAAGAGGAAGAGGTTAAAGTGGTAATTCTAGATTTCACAAGAAAAGGGCTAACAAGAGAAACAGTGACATTTTCTGAATTCTGCTGGTGAAAATGGGAGTTGACCACTTGTAAGTGAGATTTGGAAATAATGGGTTATGGAATGGAGTTGGTACCCCCCTCTTCAGGACTAATCCACTCAGATGGAAACCATGCCTGGGCTAGACAATTTCACAAATAAAACTTTTCTTTGAGTGATTTTAAAGCTAGAAATCCATGGAACTGTATGCATCACAAGAAATGACTAAATTCTCTTTAACTATTAAAATAACTGTAGTAATTTCATTAGATGTAAACAGTTTCATGATAATTACTTCTCTTTGTCAAAGAATTTTCCAAGGTCCAAGGGGATGAAGAGAAAATTAAACAATCCATTTTTTTCAAATCAACATTCCTAATAAGTTGAAATTTCGAATTACCTGCTAAATTAGCTAAATGAGAAACCTGTTCGCATTAATTAATTAATAATAACATATACTATTTAATAAAAACTCCATCGTGTTTTACCCTATATTTTCTCCTCGTGAAAGACGAGTCCAGACTCCGTCAGGGCCCCTATAGTTGTTATACAAATTAAATGTAAGCTAACATGTAAATAAAAATAGGAGATATCATATAAATATCATAAAATACTATAACTAAGGCATTTAGAGGATCTACAACGATATTAAAACGGTGTTATTCCGACATAGCATTCACCAACCTGTAATCAGGGATCGAAGCTGCCTGGGAGAAAAAGGAAAAGTCTCGTTTATTTCTTTTGACGAAAAAAAAATTGAAAAGGAGAAAAATTGAATGCAAAGAAGGAGTCACCATCAGTGGAACCTACCGTACTCACTCCAGCACCAGTGTAAACAACAAGACATTTTGCCTTAATAATCGCTTCGGCAAGTTCAGTTGTTTTTTGATCCAATACATCTGGAGGATCTAGCACCTATTTTCCAAGGTCAAACGAAAGTAAAAAATTAAAAATAAATCTTAGGAAAGAAAAAGGATGAAACAAACTCTTCGATACAAAGCTCACCTCTTCAACTCGACGCTTGGCTTGCTCTTGTCGCCAAGATCTCTTCTCGATTTCTTGGACTATTTCTTGGGAGTTTGCCATCATTTGGATCTCTTCGTCATTTCTCAGTGAAGGATCTTTCTTTAAAATTTGTCTAATATTGTTATATCGTTCTTTAGCCTCAAATCTAACAAAAATGTCTGCTCTTTGTGCCAACTTCCTCTTCTCACGAAATCCTACTACAGCCATCTTGGAGATTGTAATTGCAACTCGTTTCCAGACTCCGCTCACTCAATGAGCAGAGAGGGTTTCCAAGTATCACTGCTATGTCGCTAGGAATCATGTCTTCATTTTCTTCTTCAACCCTTCGGTTTTGCAAAGGTTACTTCCTCTGGAGAAGGATTCCTCTAAATTACAGCACTAACGTTCTCTTTTTGAGAAAGATATTTATTTCAACGTCATCGGCCGTCAATCGCTTTTGCCAGCCAGAGGGAAAACATTATGTGTCTCCACAGAACATCACTCCAAATGACAATCAAGTACTCTATCGTTTTAAATGGATGAAACACATTCGTTTCATATCTAGAGTGAAAATCTTACACGTGGCTTTAATGACAAGTTTCACTTGCCCAATAACCTACTGGTACTTATGTGGAGACATATCACTTAACTCCTTCATTTGTGCTGTTACCGGAGCTACTGGTACAACAGCTGGTTTTGTTGCTTTGAGCTATTTTTTTCGTCGAATTATTGGTGAACTTTCTTTCCACGAAGCCACTCAACAAGTAACAATTTCAAGTCTGACGTTTTGGGGAAATCGTCGCAACAGAACCTTCCATCTTGAGAGCTTTGTTCCAATTAGTGACTCAGGAATAGACTTAAATAATTTTTTTCATACGTTAGAGGTTTATGGTTGTAAAGACAATCGCAAGGAAAGCTATCTTTTGAATTTTCGATATTGTAAGATTTTCGATGGAAAGTTTTTCACTGTTACTGGATTGCCTAAAGATATAATTGGTCAAGGAGAGAGTGCATTTTCGCCAAAGAATGTATCTCGTTAATTTGGTTACTAGTAATCTTGCTCTAAGGCAAGTTTGCCCCCTAGTGTAAAAGGAGTTCGCTCCAGTCTTCATCAGTTCGCCCCCAAATCATTCAACTCGTTGAGTATGACAGAACATATTCCTTTTCCTTCGAAATCGTGTTTTTTTTCTCTAAATCAAACGAGGTAACTAGTTCTTAGAAATTGCTTATACCAAAAGGACAAAGTTGTGTCAAACCCTTCAGATTAAGACTGTAATAATGTAGCGACCTTGCATTACTTGTGCTTTAGCTAACATGGCTAGGCAATTTCATGTTGATCAAATTTTGTTATGGTTTTGCAGTGAAATTGCTCATTAGTGGGAATATATCATGGTTTTGACAGGAAATGAATAGATTCTGTGGTAAAGGAAACAAGTTGAGAGATTTGGGGGTGAACTGGTAAAGGTGATGTGGAACTTGTTTTACACTAGGGAGCGAACTTGCAAAGGTGGTAGGGTACTTGCTGTGGGTTGAAACCACCATAAACCATTAATATTCAAGGTTTACCAAAAGGATCATTTCTTACATAATGTACATTGCCATGAAACATTAATCATTAAATTCTACTTAAGCTCTTTCCTTAGAGGATCCTGAAGAAGGGGGATACCTAGGCCACTTCCCAGTGGTAAAATCACATTCCCATTTGAGTAATGATGCATGAATATGCTTTGAAGTGCTTTACAATACTTTGCAAAAGACTTAGGTCACACTGCATTTAGCAATTTTTCCATTTTTTGAAAGGACATTTTAGAAACAAGGCCAGACCACAGCACTGGGATCTGTGTCCCTACCCTTTGTGAGAAGTGCATGGGTTCTTTAACATTCTCTGCTAGCCAGTACAGGGAAGATGAAGAGGACAGGCCTATAGTGGCCTGCTGTCTACAGGGATGCAAGATGAGGCTTAAAATTGCGACAAGATGTGGAATATGAGAAATTTTGAAAGAGGAATGAAAATAGGAGGGCAAAACCAGGATATGCTCTGTTTCAAAGACAGGATAGGGGATAAGATGTGTACATTTGGGATCGTAATTTAATTTCCAAGTTACACAACCTAAATACTCTTAATTAAACTGTCCCTCTTGTTTTATTGTTCTGATCAACTATAATGCTAAAAACAGCTCAAGCTGACCCTTAAACTTTTCAATAGGAGGATTAGAAGATGATAATCATACTCTATAGTAAAAGATTGAAATTGAAAAATCTGTATCACTCTTATCAAATATCATGCTAAAAAGAGCTTAAGAGCTCAAGCCAACACTCTAACTGTTAAATAGGAGTGGGGGGTTGGAGTACCAATGGTATTTCCCTCCCATCTGTCCCTCAGGTTTATTCCTGCACCAAGCCATCTCATGTAGTTTGACTTTGTTTTTGGCTTTTGGTTTCTTCCCTCAAGCAAAACAAATACTCAAAATTCCAATTCCATTCAAGATACAGTCGAAGAAGAAGAAACACGTGGAGGTGCTGGTGCTGTAAGTTTATGAACAATGGTATCCAATTCATGTTACAGTAGATACAACCAGACCACACTACGTGTTTGTGGTTAATAATTGTTGACATGAGACAAACAAAATCTATGAGGGTTATGAACAAGCTCTGGAAATTGCATATCTAAATTACAGCTTGGTCTGAATATCCCACTAACGTTACATAAAATGTTAACTCATTTGTGGTATTTTTTCGCCTTCATTAAGAGAAGAAAAGAAGACTTCCTTTCTTCTCTTATTGGCCTCTGGCCGAAAGCAATTTTGTAAAAAGACCCTTCAAACGGCCCATAAGGGCTAACAAATATCCCAAATGCGTTGATTGACATTTCATTTAACTTTACTAAGATATTCAGACCGAGATTCAATTTAGATATGCAGTTTCCAGGGCTTTATTCATAACCCTTATAGATTTTGTTCGTTTGCCGGTTCCTGAGCAGTTAACGTTCATTTGATCCATGTCCAAGGGAGAAGAGTCTGAAAAATTTTCATGAATAAAGTCTTCTATCATCATGGACGTGCTTTTTGCATCTCGTCGCTCATCGAAATTTGTTCTTCGGGTTTCTCCGCTGCCGGGAACGAAGGCACAAGGTATGGACCAGCAAGACCGACAGCAATTCCGACTAACCCTAAAATTAGTCTTGATCTCCGTGGCAAACGTTGGTAACTAGCAATGAATCCCATTCTTGGCCTATAAGATGATCCAACACTCGTAACTAGTCGTACAAAAATGTTACTTCCTCTTGGGGCCTCCTTGTGGTAATTTTACTGTCTGATTTACTGTTATAATATGTCCTTTGTCGTGTCCTATAATGCAAGAGGATGAAGTACATTCCTTAAAAGGTGTAATGCAGTATATACGAATAGCCTAGGTGCGTCATGTATGGGGAATTATTATCTACTCAATAAATATTACACATTACACTCTTCATTCATACAGTAATGTCCATAATAATTCCCCATACACGACATACCTATAAGAAAATAACTATTGACCGCTGACCAAATATCAGCACTCCTACCCAGTCTTTCATCAATGTGTGGGAATGTTTGTTGAAGCCCCTTCACTAAAGTTGTAGCGGAAATATGCGTCTGAAAAAATTCTTGTTGCGTTATTATCCACCAGGTGAGGATAATTATGATACACTTGTGTAATTTTTAGAATTGCATATAAAACTAAGTCAAAGAGCTTTCAATCAAACAGCTCTTTAGTGGCTTTGGAATGCTAGCAAAGAGTTACGCTCTTCTATCGAAGTTGCTATGGGTGCTGGTTTGCCAAAAATTTTGCAGACAGTCCATCTTTTTGCCTAGCATCGCACATCAAGCATCAATTGTTGAAAAGCTATGTTCTGTTTCCAGTATGGCTCTCCATCCTTTGCATGACCTCTTTCATTCTCTTTTATGCTGGTTTAAGCACCTTCCATGTTGACATAAACAGCTAGTCATTCACACCTTCTCAACCTACGTATAACTCCTTACCAGTTGAGTCTGCTCTTTGCTTTCTAGCATGCTTCAGTATCAAATGGCATCTTCCAGTGAGATTATATCACAGCCTTCAAAGGCATGAAGTGGAAACACACTAATGTCAACATCACTGAGGCCCTAAAAAAATTTCAAGTAGATTTTTGTAGTAAAGTGTTTTGGCTTGAGCTGTGATCTCTGAAGAGTCTATTCCCAGCTGATATTTGTGAAATTTGGAGATTGCACACATAGTACTCATGCTATCTCAGTTTTAATGAAAATGCTAATTTTCCTTCTGTGATACCTTAATAGGGTATTCCACATAAAAGAAAATGTGCCCACTTAATGCCACAAAATATAATATTTGTTTGACATGAGAGGTGAAGTTTTTGTAATAAGTAAGTGACAGAGAAATTTCAAGTGCTCTTATAAAGCTGTGGATATCACATGATCAGGTCAAATTCACTTACAGCTTGTTCGTTGTATTCTGAAATACTAATTAAATAGTGTCTGAATCTGAGTTTTCTTGAATATTAGATCTGCTGTTACAGAATACATGATTTGCTCTACTTGAATGTCAGATATGCTTGCCTGATTCCTTGGTGATGGTAGAGGGGTGTAGGGCATGCATCTCTGAATTGTACCCTAGACTTCTAAACACCTTTCCTTTACTTTGAATCTATAAAGACTTGATTGAAATCAAATTAAGTGAGTTACTAAGTGCATGTGAGTTGAGAGGGCAGTGAGAAGTTACTTTGCATTTCAGGCTGGTTTTGAATTCTCATTTTTGTGTTTAAACCTTTGGTTTTTAGGCTTAATTCTGGAGTATGAACAATCTGGCATGATGAAGTCAAAATCTATAGATCTGTTGGATTTAAAACCCACGTGAGTACATATTTTTTTGAGAAGTAACACATGTAATCATCATTTAGATTTGTAATTTATTACTATTTCCTTTTCTTGCAGATGAAGAATTAAAATTACAAGTATTACAATATGTAATTAGTTTGAATTGTATTGTGTCAATTAATGAACAAAGTTGAAATGAATTTTTAGCTGGTCCTTTTACTTTTTGAAGCGGATTATTTCTAGCCTACTCAACAACTTTTTTGTCATCATTTAAAGTACTACTTTAATTGTTACAGGTAATTATTGCAAGTAGTTATGTAAATGCAACATGCATATTTGTGCTCACATGATATTTGTACAGTTCTAATCATTACTTACAGTATTGTTTTCCAAAATCATTTCATCAAACTATTGATACACAGTTTCCTTTTTGGAATTATTGCACTATTGTTTGAGCACACAAATTTTTAAGGAGGGTTTTAATGATGACGCTCATCTTACAACAAACAATACACAATCAAAATACATGTGTAATGGAATAACACCCTAGGGGGTTTTTGTTTTAGATCTGATGTTGATTTGCTACTTGATGACATTATTGCAAAGGAACCCCTTATTACACCCTCAAAGATGGAGCAAGTGAGAAAACTGATTCTCAGTATCCTTTTTTGTAAACATTGGATGTATTTGGGATATTAAATAGAAAATGAATATTCAAATGACTGTGTATAGTGACTGTAACAGGTGTCCAAAATTTTATTAAGGCAGTACTTGTGGCTCCATTAGTCTGTACTGTTAACATTTAACCAAATATATCCATTTGGAACCTGTATAATACACAAGTAGTATCTATAGATAAAAGTTGTAAATGTCAATTTTCATAAGAGCTGGTCTTGAAGGAAAAAAAATGTAGACATGGATAGAAATGGTTCAAACTGTGACATACTGTCTTTAAAAAAACATGTCCTCCAGGTACCATAATAATTTTTTCATCCTTATCTCCAAAAAGCACATTTTGATTGTTACAACAAACTTGCTTTAGATTTCAAAGAGTAACCTATACGTTTGAGAACTATTTTCAATAATGTTGAATATTAAGTCTTGTTTGGTACCTTGGTGGTTTACTTGGGGTGCATCAATGTCTTGCCTCTTTTTTTTAGTATCCTGGCAACCTGCCTTGAGGAGTGAATTTTTTTAGGGATAAATAGAGCAGTGGCTGTTTTTAAACCACTCCTTGTTTTTCTTTCCATTTTACGAGTTTACAACTAGGTTACTGAGTTTTTCTTCAAATTGGTAGAATTTGCAGTTAAAGTTTTTTTTCTATTTGAAAAATACATTTTTGGAACAGTTTGGTTGATATCTGGAATCTAAAAACATGATAAATGATTAATGTTTACACTAACTTCCTAGCAGCAGAACTGACATAAACCTTGAGTGGTCTCTTGAGTTCACATCTCTTCTTAAGAACAGTGCACCAATGTCTGAAGATAAATGTTTCATCATATCATCACTTGCATAATTTAAATACCTCTTAACAGGAGGAAAACAAAAAGGAGTAAATAAAAGAAAACACCATTCAAATAATTTAGTAAAGCCTTTAAAGTAAGGATCAATTATTTTTCACTTCTTTGGGCCAATGTTTTTTGTTACTAAGTAAATGTGAATGGACCACTCTATGATATTAATAAGATACAGATAATAACCATTTGCCTTCTGCATAAACCTGCTATTTATAATTATTTGTGTGGTTTAGCTTTCTTGCCAGTATCAACTTACATGATATAATAGATGTCATTTTTTAGTGTAGTATTTTAAAGTCAGAGGTTCCACTGTTGTTGTGATTCATTTAATCTACATTTAAAAATCTCAATTTTTCCTGCTTCTTTTGGTTGTTTTCCTTTAGTAATAATTCAACAGGGCTGAAAGAAAAACAAGAAGAAAGTGTGGATCACCATTTCTATCTTTTCAAGGTACTGGTATTCAGATATACTGTTATTGATTTCATCCTTTTGAGGAATTGTTCCTAGCGGGTTTATCACTCGTCAGGGCTTTTAGATAGGGAGCATATTGGAGAGGGGAACAAACCCAGATGTAGAACATTTGGGTTATGTACTTAGCTTAAAACGTAATGGTTCTAAATACTGTAATATACTGCCCACTGTATATCTTAGAGTATTGTAGGGGTAAAGGATTTTTCTAGTATTCAACATTTTGCATTGTTCTGAAACAGTGCCTCCTGAAACTGGTATGTTTCCAAACTACTGATAAGTATGTAGGTACAAAAGAACATTCCTCTGATCTATAACTCTATCTATAAATCACACTTAGCTGTTGAATTTCTTTCTAGTTGGCATTGAAGAAATTCATTTTGTGGAGTATCAGTATTCCTGTGGAAAAAAAAATGTGTTAGGTTACATATAACTCCTCAAAGAACTTTTGAGCAGCTGAAAATCTTGCCAAACATTACATCATTTTGGTATAATCCAAGCCAGGCTAAGAAAAAGGAAAACTTAACTAACTTTCTAAACCTTAGACTTGAATTCTTCTTCTGATAAAGACACTTACTGTTCTGGTTGTAAAACACAGGTGTATAAAGAGATGTTCAGGGGGTTGCAGAATTCATGGTTCTCCAATAGATGTGACAGATTTAAAGAATATCTTCAAAAATATCTGAAAAATTGAGGATTAAATCAAATTTAAAATTTTGTTTTGCAGGAGTACTCTGGAAATTAAAACTAATTTATATATGTATTTTAAACGACAATTTAGGCGATGAGGTGTAGTCAAAGTCTCAACTAACTTAAAGTACAAGTTACTCCTTTTTTACCCTAAATAGTTTCCCTTTTCATGCCTTCCATTTATTTCTGTGAAGGTTTTAAGAGCTCACATCCTTCCACTGACCAATGTGGCTTTCAACAAGTCTGGAACAAGGTAATTTTTTAATAGTATTTTGGTTTTAGATATAAAGTACATCACTAGACTTCAATTTGATAACGTTCCTTCAAATGTTAACTTCTAAAAGAGGCACCACTGCAACTTACTACTTCTTTATTTGGGGTGAACAGCACAATAAGAAATTAAAAGAATTTCAGTTTTGGAAAAGGAATATTATCTACACTTCCATTCTTTTGTACTTGAAATGTGTAAAATTGAAAATGATTTAAAGGTGATTTGCAAGATTCCAATTTAAAATGTAACTTATTTTTAATCAACCTCTTCATAAGCATTGCCACCCTGTAACCATGACCTGTTATTACACAAAAATGATCATTGAGGGCTTGTTTTAGTTAAATGCATAAGCAATGCTTTTGAGGAGTAATCAGATAAAGTATTTTGTTGACATACATTGTGAATTTGCCTTTCCTTTAGTTTCATAACAGGAAGCTATGATAGAACTTGTAAAGTGTGGGATACAGCCTCAGGAGAAGAGCTGCATGTACTGGAGGGACACAAAAATGTTGTCTATGCAATTGCATTCAACAATCCCTATGGGTAGGTAGTCAGTTATGCCAGGATATTGTTTTGTTTGCTGACTCTTGTGAAATGAGAATCAATTGGTCTCTAAAAAAGGAATGAAAGTTGCTTGTCAAGGATTTCCCAGAAATACACACACACCCACACACACAACCTGTCTAGCTCTCCCTCTCTGTATATGCATCATCAATTACTAAATTGGTGCCAGGTAACTGGGGTATTTATTCAGAAGGTTTTAACTAATAATTTTACCATAATTTAATCAGCATTGCTCTTTTTTCTTCCCTTACAGGGACAAAATAGCAACTGGATCATTTGACAAGACATGTAAGGTAAATTGTTTCACAGCTAGGGATGAGTCGGAGTAGAGAAAATGGTGACTGTGTAAAAAGAAGATTATAGACTAGAAAAGAAGTAAAACATGTGCGCCAGTTGTATCAACACCTGCAACTCTTTCTTTATACAAAATAGTTGCATTATCTAACTTATTCTGACAGTTCATTATTTTGACTTTTTAATGATATTACATTTGCCTGTTTTTCTCATATTTAAAAATCATAATCTTTGAGTATATTAACTGCAGTAATGTTGTAGTTATGCTAGGACTGATCATATCATTGCTTGTTTTGATAGCTATGGAGTGCAGAATCTGGGAAGTGCTTCCATACCTACAAGGGACATACTGCAGAAATTGTAAATTATGATGTGGTGAAAGTGTAAATTATGTTGAGGTTCTATTTAAAGAGTATGCTTCAGATACTCTGTAATCTTTATCCATTCCTTAAAACAATGTCCATGAAATTATGAAACTGCTTGTGGTTTGATATTGGAAAGAGTAATCTTACCTTTCTAACATTTTTTTTCAATTTCCAAATAATGCATTGAAGAATGCCACCATTTTGAGTATTGCAGAGCAACTTGCCAGCTAAACTGTGAGGTAACAAAGTCTGTATCCTCCCTTTCTATATCTTGGTGATCTGTTTGAAAAATTTGCAGATACACAAAAGGTACTATTGATTTACTTTGATCTATTTTGTCTTTTGGCATCACTACACATCAGCACAGCAGAAGTTGTTGGTGAATGACACTTTGTGGTTGTTTGCATGTGTGTCTAGGTTAATATAGGAGTTGTTCTTAATTCAAAATGGTGGAATCCATAGTAAAAAAAAAAGTTTTGATGCACTAAAAAACAATTTTTTTATGGTTAGTACATACTGTGTAGGTAAAAGGTAGATGGTTTAAAGTTTATAAGAGAAGCATGCCTCCTATTTAGGCACAGGTATTTAAATGTACCAGAACTGCTAAGTACCACACTCCTTCACAATTCTCTCTTCCTCTCAAAGTAGGGATTTCTGGGACATCAAGATCAGTTTTTAAGTACCTTGTGATGTTTTTTTTCTTCCCTCCTAGAAAGCCTTTTGTCATTTCTCAAGTTGAGAATGATTGAAGTCAAACAAATTTGTCATTTCTCAAATTGAGAATGATTGAAGTCCAGAAAATATTTGATAACATGATTTCAAAGAAAAGTACAAGTCTTGCATGGTGTTATTTTGTTAGGTGTGTGTGGCATTTAATCCACAAAGTACAGTTGTGGCCACTGGAAGTATGGATACAACAGCCAAGTTGTGGGATGTACAAAAAGGAGCAGAGATATCCACATTGTCTGTGAGTACACTTTATATTTCCATATGAAAAGCAATAATTATCTCAAATAGTCAAGTGTAGGGCACATAGTATGATATATCAGTTTATAGGATGTGCATGGTTTTTGGCACTAAACTGTTGTTTTGCTCACTTACACTACCAGGTATTCTTGGCTTTGAATGTAATGTAGGATTAAAAGTTAACAAAGCTCCTTTTTTTAGTAGTACCTTTATAATGAATTTATTTGTTTATCCCCAGGGTCATTCAGCAGAAATTATTTCCTGTTCATTTAACACAACAGGAGATCAACTGCTCACAGGCTCATTTGATCACACTGTGAGTGTTTGGGATACAGCAACTGGAAGGTTTGTTCTGTAGGCATGTCTTTTTATTACATATGTACCACTGATAGATCATAAAAAACCATAAATTGCAATGAAATCTCTCTGACTAAATGAAAATGTGTTTTTAATTTGTGGCAGTTTAGTTGATTTTTACTCTCTTGAGTTACTTTTTGTGAAGGACTACCAATTTACCTACAGTTTTTAGATAGCACTACATCAATTTATGAGGCAACCAGAGTCATTTGAGTGACTTGAACCTTAAGTTTTGATGTTTGCTTCCTGAGCAACTGTCTTCTTAGCTTACCTCTTAATTTTAATCATATCCATGGCTTGTAATATCCTGCTCTGTGCTACTATCATGTTGAGTTTACTACCTGAAATAACCCATCAGATCATTTTTGCCCAGTTCCCTGGCAAACAGATTAATTATTATTATGGTTAATGTCACCATAAATGAATACAGGTATTTATATTAAAGTGTTATTCAGATGAGATTTGCATCTCTTCAGTTTTTTTCAGTGTGTGTATTTGACTGAATCAGTATTTTGTATTTAACTGAATCAGTAGAAATTCAATCAAGTTAGGATTGGAAAATGCATATATTTCAAATTTTTGTTGAATATTTCAGAAACTATTGCATCTATTTAAAATAGTAAACATCATTCCTTATCTTTGGTGAAATTCTATGACATCTCTCAAAATTTCAAAGGATGTAAATTTGCATAGAGTAACTCATTAATAATCATATATACTTTCATTGCCAGGGTTAGATTTTCAAAGGGTCCGTGACGGGCTGACAGAGAAGTTGTTAAACCGAGATTTCTGGCTGAGTCTATCATCTGCAAGATACTATTATTTCTCTTTCAGGCGGTTACATACACTGATTGGCCATCGAGGAGAAATTTCCAATGCTCAGTTCAACTTTGATAACTCTTTGATAGTAACTGGATCAATGGTAATTTGTATTTTAACCAGCTCTAACACCCTCTTCTCCCCCCTTGTTGTCATTATCTATATGCTTTTGAAATTTTTGTTTTTTTAGTTTGGATTTTTTCATATTCCCCTTAACGTGTTACAGTGGTCTCTGTTTTATAATAGGACAAGACATGCAAACTTTGGGACTCAAGGACAGGGCAATGTATAGGAACCTTAAGGTAAGATCGTAAAAGCATATTTATCAAGTTATTGTGATATTTGTAAAGTATCAACTTGATAGAGGAACCCATTGGAACTTCGCGAGTTTTCCCACTGGATTAAAGCAAGTTTGTTCCCCACCTTAACTAGTTCGCCCCAAATCTTTAAATTCGTTTTCCGTTTCCTTACGGCAGAACATATTCCTTTATGTTGACATTACGATATAATTTGATCGAGTACGAGTAATACTGAACTACGAAATATCTACGTTGGTCACTACTTTAGAATAATTTTGTCTGTCTTGTGGAAGTTTTTTCTCAAAAGTAATTTTAGAAATTTACTGCGAAGATGGGCGTAAATTACGGTCAAACCAGTGAAATAAAGAACGGAGTGATAAAGGGGCTTAGCCTTACTGCGTCACGCTTAAGAATGTGCATGTTGATCTAACTTCGTTATGACCTGTTTTGGTGTCGCAAAGAAGTTGCATATCGATTGAAATACAGTAATAACCCGCTTATAAGAACCTGGGTTTTAAGAACCTGTTAGGCTAAAATTCTCATTTTAAGCCCCCTCTACATAAGAACCTATTTAGCCTAAAATTTTAAGTTAGGTTCTTATCAGTGGGGTTGCTGTAAAAGTGTCTTGGCAGAAACTAATGACTAACTGATTAAACGGTTATGTTTGGTTAAGAACATATAGTTTTACTGTATCTGCACTGAACTGCCTATAGGCATTGCTCTACATGGTACATTATAAATGATTTATTATGAGATGATACTGTATTTGCAATATATATACAATCTATTCCGATGAAATACATATGCAAATTTAAGAACCTATTTAAGAACCTGTTTAGGCTAAATTTCCTTTAAGTACCATTTATATAAGAACCTATTTAGGCTAAATTGAAAAATTCAGGTTCTTATACGCGGGTTATTACTGTATAATGAGTTCGGTAGAAAAGAAATATCTTTTGCCGTAAGTGACGCGTTGAAACATTGGGAGGGCGAATTTCTAATTGTGGGAGCGGACTCACAAAGGTTTTAGAGGCACTAGCTTGCGCAGGGGCGAAACCCCCATGAACCTGATTGACTTGTCTGATTGGGATATGGTGATATGTCTCCTCAAAAACCTCCCTCCAAGATCATCTCGAATAGTCTTCACACGAATTACTGTGGCCCAAAAGAGTCATGTATGGTATGACATAAGTCGAGATCTCGCGCTATAAGTACAGATTTTAAAATCTCAACTTATCATACCTTACATGACTACCCCCACTATCCTGCTATACCAGAAATAACAAGATGATTATTGTATTTCCGTAGGATTCAATTACGTTTTCATAAATGTTATCACGTTCGTATAAATCGCGATTTAAGATTGGGAAGTGTTAACAAGCTATGTTCTGAGACTTTGACGTTTATTAACCGACGTTTTTATGTAGAGTTCGAGTTATTAGGGTAAATTTGAGCTCAGGGAAAGTAAAATTATTTCGAGTTAGCTAAGGGTAAGTGAATGAAAAAATAGGTTCAAATCCACAGGAAGTCAGATTTTGATTGAGTTAACGGAAAGTACGAGTTAGCGAGTCTCCACTATAAAGCGGACACAAATACGTCAGATTGCGACACCTGTTCCGTCAAGAAATCTGGAAAGTTTTGACGTTGCGAATTTTTTTCTTCGTTTGTTATGCAGAGGCCACGATGATGAGGTGTTAGATGTGTGCTTTGATTTGACTGGTCAGTACATAGCCACAGCTTCTGCAGATGGTACGTCTACATGGTATCGTAAGGTATAGGACCCTGCGCGAGATCATCATAGCTGGAGCGTTGAACTTTCTGGATAAAACTGACCACAATTGGTTTTTTGTTCACTTTTAAAGCTTTATTACAAGTCTTACAAGTGAACGTGAACACGACTCTTTTCATTGCTTATTTTACTTCAATCATACGCAGTGTACATATTGACCATGTGATGTACGCGCTAGACTCCGTGTCTGAGTTCTTAGATGCATGACAAGTTTGAAGTAAAGAAATGAAACAGAGTTTACATTTTCGCTGTGATGATCACTAGAACATCGTACTAAGACATTTATTCGCCTCAGGATAGGCAAATAGTCTTGATTTATCTACGCGACCTCGTCTCGAGAATTATTCAACATTATTATGAACTAAAACAGTTGGATAGTGTAAAAAGCGCTCTGATTGCTCGTCAACTCCTCCGAGCAGCTCGCGCGGGATTTGTGCCCGAAATGTTGTAATTGGTGCGGGAATAAATAAGTTCAGTCTTTGCAGTATTTGAAAAAATTTACAAGTGCTTATTAACACCAAATTGCACGAGTAATCATGTAATTATTAATAATTTACATGAAAAAAGGATCACAGAGAGTCAAAACAGACGAAATTTGACAGCGCGCGCTATATTGTAATTTGCACTCGTGTTACAACTTTTTACTCGTTCTACATAATGAATGCTCTCGTTTTCGGCCGGTCAGATGCACGTAATATTTTCATATACATTATTATTGTTATTATAGCACTGGTGTCAATATTAGTAAGATTGAGATAAGTTAATGTCCATATTGTTATAACTAAAACACTTTTTATCACAGCTTACACTACACCGCTTGCCGTCCAGAAACAAAGCGCTATCTATTTTACATTGCAACAGTAAATCTAGTGTCATTTCCATGTTAACAATCTAGGTTCTCGGTTGTTGGTTAATTTGTTCGTATTTCAAATTACTCGTTATTCAGGAACTGGAAGAGTGTATAATGCCCTTACTCATCATTGTGTCTCAAAACTAGAGGGGCACGAAGGAGAAATTTCGAAGGTGTAGTAGTCTTTACTGGTTTTATTGTAAGGCAGGTTAAGAGATCATGATGTGATTATATTTTTGTGATTATTTTGTGGTACTTGATTTAAGCACAACTTACCGACATTTTTTTAGGAGAAATTGATAACAGTGTAAACTAAATGAACCTGAATGGTGAAACAGAGAATTAACTCTGAAGTGTAAATTAAAGCGCTCAAACAATCTGCGTTGTAGCCAGCAAAGTATTGTTTGGACGCATTTGTGCATAATTTACGCTTCAAAACAACATCCGATGTAATAATACGGGACATAACTCCCTAATATCAAAAAAGATCGAAAAATTAAGGCTAAAAGTTGTATAGAATTTTTTCGGACGTTTTCGACTGAAAGAGAGAATGATTGGATACGGTCAAAAACGTTGATCAAGTGACGGTGAAATTTTTATATTTATAACTACGAGTTTTTTATTTTTATAACGCTACTATGAGTCACAGGGAAACATTCATAAGCAGATGATGGTCGAGATTTACACCGATATAAATTTTATGGTCCTTTAAAATTTAAGGAGGAAAGGCTTTCCTATGAGACCTAAGAGATCTCTTGTGATTTCGTACAGATGTGAGTGTTACTTGATTTTTTCGTCAAATGTTAATGAGTGAGCCGCACATCCTTGACTCGAATGACATTGTTTCATTATTTTTATTACTATAATCATTGTTATTATATGTGTTATTATTCTTTTTGTTGTTCTGTTGTTGTTGTCGTTAGTATTACCGCCGATGTTGTCACTGCCGTTTGTTTCTGTATTCTCTGCATTACGACTTTTAACGCCGTTGGGTTTTATATTTTTGTTGTGTCTAGATAACTTTTAGTCCTCAAGGCACAAGGTGCTTAACAGCAAGTAGTGATAAGACAGGAAGGCTTTGGGACCCATTTTCAGGGAAATGTATACAGGTACAAAATGGAAACCTGAGAAATGTATAGTTACTAGTGACAAGTAGATAGTTACTGATGAGGTGGGAATTGCAACATTTTAATGGCTGTCTCAGTCTGTCTGTGAGAAATTGTGATTATGTTAGATATTGTCTTCCTTATATCTCACGTGTGATGGCGGTACTACTTGTTCCACACGTCACCATGAACATCATAAATGTTCGTTTTCAGCAATACGTTTATCACAAGCAATTTCACTTTTTAGTGGGCGAAATTTTCATTGAATTACTTTATTTTCTTCATAAGGTTCTTGAAGGGCATAATGACGAGATCTTCAGCTGTGCTTTTAATTATGAAGGAAACATAATAGTAACAGGTAATAGTAATCTTATAGTGTTTATTGGGTTTACTCCTCTTACACATATTTTTTAGTTTAGTGAGGCCAGTGTAAAGCTGTAGCCTATTTTCTATGCGGATGATGTTGAACACAGCTTTTTAACACTGTAAAAAGTAAGCAAAATAAATGAATGAAGAAATAGATGAATTTCACCTTTTAATTCATTTGATATATGATTTATATTGTGTATTCTAATACTAGATCCTTTCTTACAGTGGTGCAGTCGGTTACTGACACACTGCACCACTGGATTAGTCGGGTGACAGGGCAATACCATTTTGTAGCAGCTAAACGCCATTCATACTTCTTAGTTTATTCAAGAAAGGTGCAATTAAGATTGAGATTTTAAAAGTAATCGGTTCATAGGTTTCCGAGAGGAGTATAAGGTTGTCCTAAGATTAGACAAGCTTGTTTGTTATCAAACCAATGTGTTTGATATATCAATTTCAATTAATGCGAAAAACGATTTGCAAATGATCATAGAGAGAGTAGTCTACATTGCCACGGGTTAAGTTTCCTTTTCCTTTTCCATTTCCATTCGCCGACTTTCACAGAAATTCACGTTAAGGAGGAAGTGATCCCGTCATTTCCGGCTTAAATGGATTAGTTACAGTGTTATAGATCAGTTTTGATTCTTATTCTCAATACCATCTGGTTGGGTTTCTACAGGTAGCAAAGACAACACATGCCGACTGTGGAGATAACAAGGAGTGTACATTAACAGAACCATGTTACCATATTCTATTTCAACGAGCAATAAGACAATGTACTAATGTCCCAGCTTATTCTTTTTCTCTTAAGTAAATATTGATTATCACCACCTTTCCCCGACAATTTCAGTCGTTTACAGAAGTCTCCTGTCGCCTCGCATTCTCATCAATGTCTGTTGCACTTGCCCTTCCAACTATTCAAAAAGACATAAATTACGGGCATATGATTTATGCAAATGCTCCTGATTGCGTTAAGACAAGGAGAAGTTGTTATGTTGTGTAACTGAGTAAGAGATTTTATTCTTCAATTAGAGTAATTTGATAAATTATTTTATAAAGAAGAATGTTGTTAATTAACATAGTGATAACAATGGTTGCGAAGTTTTAAGATCATATTATCGTAACTTTCTCTAATAATAACTCACTAAAAGTACATTCGGTTAGAAAGAGAATATTGATCGAGAAGTTTCTGTCTAAAAAAAACGATAGAAAAAAAACTCCGTTCTAAAAAAAATTTCCCAGTGCTTCACGGTAACAAGCCAAAAATTCACGCCCCCTAAAGAAAGAGTAAAACAATTTTAGTAAAAAATTACTTGCTTTATCAATCTTCTCTTTGGCAAGATTTTTTTGTCCGCTTACAGATTTTTTCAATTACTGAAACGATGCCCAAAGGTACAACAAACCCTTCTTTCACGATAATAAAAAAAACAAATAAAAAATGTTCTTTAAAAATTCGAGCCTCTGACCAACCAAAGTATCAAGCTATTTTATAGGTATAGGTTAAGAGATGGGCTTTATCACTTTAAAAGTGGGAGTGAATTTGCCGCAGCGAATTTTCTCTTTCTTTTTCTGTATTGGGAAGGAATATTTCGAAATCCTTGAGATCATTGGGTTTTAATCAAAGTGTCGTGCTCTATTTGCCAGCAGCTAGAACTTCAAGGCAGCTTTCTCCTTCCTATCTATACCGCTGATGCCGAAGTTATTAGATGAAAAGACCAAAAAGTATGAAGAGGGAGGTCATGTTTCGAGTGTATGCAGGTGTGAGGTGAAAAACAACTTTATGGGTTTAAAAATGTTGAAATTATACAAATGGACAAAAAAAGTTAAATATGTCTTGTAAATGCGGTGTGATGGAATATTCATTGGTTTAAAAAATTCCCATCGGCTTGAAGCTGGTTTTTATACTTCTTGCTGCCTTGAAACCAAGCCTGTCATTCTCGCGAAACTCGGGACCATTGTGTTCATTATTGTTTGGATTTTTCCCGAGAGATTTAACGGACCTTCTCTAGGCATGACGAGACGGTAACAAATAATGAAAGTGATCCATTTAGTATAATGCTTGAGTTTGTTAACGTCTACGAGGGCATTTACAGGAGACAATGCGCGAACATGGTCATTAAACTGAACTGCTGTTTAATTGTGACAAGAACATTAACTATATGTCTGTCCTATCATTGAACCTACTAGAAATTTCGAAAGCAACTCTGAACTTCTTCAAGTTAGACTAATGTATTTTGTTTTATGCAGGTACATTAGCATCTCCTAAAATATTGGCCCGCTTTCTAATTCAAAAGGAGGAGTTCTTTTAATAAAAAATTTAAGTCGTCCTTATTTCCATACGTTTAGGAATCAGGGACACGACATTCAAAGTAAGTTTTCCGTAAAGCCGACAGTTTTTTATTTATGAAACATTTAAACTCAACGAACGATCTTATGCAGTTTGATTTTGACTGTACATAAGAAAAATCGCCAAATCGAATATTCCATAGTAAGGTTTAGATCGGTGGCCTCCGCATCAGAAGGAATTGCAAGGGCCTATTTTCCTAGTACATCACGGCGTCATGGAACTCGTAGTTGAAACATGAGGATATATCACATCAAAGCTTTGTTGCTTCTTATCTGTTTTCTGACTCAGACGAAGAGAGTACGGAGTGAAAATGGGCAATCTGCCGGTAACGCCGGCACTGAGGCAGGCTTTGGCATGGCTAAACTCAGCGGAGGTGGAATGATTGCGATCATTGTACTTGGCATTTTCGGTGTCGCTTTGTGTGTAATTATATGTTGTGCCTCCTGGTCAATGATCATGACATGTTTTGAACTTCGTAACCGAGAAGAAACTAACGGTGGAGACTCTTTGGGAGAAACCTTTAAGAAAGTTACCTCGGAGGGAAATTTTCTTGCTAAGTCAAGTTTTTTTCATCATCCTTTGGCAAGTGAGGAACAGGTGGACTCCACTGAGTCAGTAGTGTAGTTATACATCTTGATAGAACCGATTGTAACTGACTGTGGCGCCGGCCGGGAGGAGTTTGTGATGCAGCTTCATGATCGAAGCAAGACTTTTGGCCAGAAACTAAAGCGAGCCGTGTACATCAATAATACTAAACAAATTATATTCATGTTTAATAAGACAAAGCGAGAGTCGCGCTTCCAAAGACTCGTATTTAATCTTCAGTTCGTAGTTCACGTGTCTATGGTGGAAACTGGATCCCGACCAAAAAATCAGACAAATTACTACATGGCATGAAAAAGAAATGCAGCGCATTTTTAAGGTCTTTGGGAGCTTCAAATTCAAGAAGAGTAAAATGGAGATTGTCGTTGTGTAGATAGAACAACTCCAGCAATAATTATTTAAGCCAAGCTTCCACCTGATAGAATTTGGTACGTCTTTTTTTCTAAACAGAGGACTTTCCCAGTCGTAAAATATTCTGAAAGAAGTGGCGTGCTGGTAACTCTGTTTACAATAGGTTACAATAGAAGGGGGACACATTTTATCCCGAGCGGACTCTGAAATGGTGTGTAAGCGTCAAAAGAGCGTGGCAAGCAAGCACAACTGAGCTTCGCGAAGATCAAAGTTTTCAACCAGATTTCTTCTACAGCGATGGGTGAAAAATATACGGTACAAACTGAGTCAGCTGCTTGAGTTACATGTAGCTTGCTTCTCAAGACGTTTATTTCTAAAATTTTTTTGTCGCCTTTGATTTTTCCTTTTCAGCCACCGGGGTATTTCATTTTTATCTTTTTAATATCTATTTTCGGTGTAGGGAATCGATGTCGGGAAATAAGTTATTCCTAAATATTTTAGGAAGCTTTTGTGCCAAATGTGTGTGGTTCTTATTGGAACGAACTCGATGCACATAATTTATCATCAGAACATCCAGAGGGCCAAGTAAAGGGTAGGCCCTGTGTTTGGTACTTCAAACAAATATAAGCTTCACAGTGAGGTTCTGTTTAGTGTGAATTTTCTTTAAATATTTATACACCTCCCCATGTTAATATAGCGAAGATTAAAATACTGTAATGGAGATTTATCATCCAAGAAAGGAGGAAGAAATACTTTTGTTTATCATAGTAGTCTCTATGGCAGTACATGGATTCCTGTCGGGTAATTAGTGCAAAGCTCAAGAGGCTTGCACCCCACCTCATACCGTTCCATGTTTTCCCTTTCTTCAGTAGGATGTTGTGATTGACAGTATCGAGGGCGTTTGGAAAGTCATAAAAAACCATAAATCTCTACATATCAAGTTCCAGAGACACCCTTAGGTTATTCACTATTTCTGCGACAGCTTGTGCTTTAGAATATCTCTTTCCAAATGCGAGTTGAAAATGATAGAGAAAACTGAGTAGATCTTAGCCCAAAATAATGTATAGCCTTGGTTTTGTACTGAGCCAGAACGTGTCATTATATATCTACTACCACTGAGGCAAACACGGCAATCTCGTAGCATGATTTTTTCCACAAAATTATGACATATTATCTTATCAATCTTCAGTATCAGAAAGAATTTAATCATGCAAAAGGATTAGCAGCAATGTTGTATCTTATGAAAAAGTCGTTGTGTGCCGCTCCGCACCCGGCCCCTTCAGGGCTTGTCTTGATTTGTTCTTTTGTCAAAAAGAGTGTCTTTTTAATTATCTCATTAATAAGTCACGCTTTCATGCACACAACTTATGAGTTGAGCTGTGCATCTGAGAGGATAAAGATGTAACATTTCGCATTTCCTGAGCCCGATGCCTTCCTGTTAACTGCTAACTGGGCTCCTTCTTTCGTATTGTCCAATCTCAATCCAATTTCATGAAGACCATAGTCTCTCATACTCCTGAGATCGATGAATAGAGCGAATCTGTCACCAGTATTAAGGTCTGTCGCATTTACCACGCTGTTTCCCTTTCCAAATCTTCTGAGGGCCTCTTCTCACATATTTCTTGTCTCTATTCCTTGACTGTAAACCTTATTTGGGATTCCATTGACAAATCACCTTCACTTTCAGTGATGTCAGGATTGAATGTCTTCTCACTATCTCTCGCACCAGCGACATATGGCTCGTAAAAAAGAAGAAGTCCCTTTCTTGACCTCCTTAGAACATTGACGCTCTCATTGATGATCGAGTCTAATCTCTTATCTACTGCGATTGTCTTGACATGAGTAACGTGCTCGTACATGAATGTCTTTCCATTTTTGTAGTTAGAAAAGACCTCATCAGCGAGTTCTTCCTATCGATCCTATCACAACAATACTGGCAGGGTGCAAGCTTGACCTCGAAAAGAAGCTCATCCAAAAAGATCTCTTTGGAAAAAGACTCCACGATCCTTCAGAATCTCATGATCCGATGGAATTTTTATATTTGTTCTGATAAACATCGTGGAGCTTATTCTCCTTGTCAACTCCTGATTTCTTCTTGTCCCCAGCACTGCATCTGATCTTCGAATGGTCAACAGACTGAATACCTTTCCTGAGCATGCTGGCCCTCTCATTCTCAGTCAGAAGAGGTCCTCATATAGCTTGAATAGATCATAACCATCAGTGTCCTGCACGATTTCTCCCGCGGATTTTACAGTCAACAATAGCTCCTAGGACATTGTTCACGATATAATTGTTTGCGTGGCCACTAACTTTCAAGTCAAAGATGAGTGAAAGAGATCCCGGCACAAGGAAAACTTTGTCATTAAGCTTTGGAGATGGTAAAAACAAATAAGGATCTCACTTGGCCCAGGGCAAGAGTTGCAGAAGTCTATTCAGGAGGATCAGAAGATTGCCGATGACTAGAATGAAGACCAGGCTATAAGAGAAAGAGTAAGAGAAATTATAACGGAAAATCAAGAGCGTATTGATGCTCTTGAGAATCAGAGAGAAGAACTTGAAGGAAGCACTTCGACGCTGAAGATTTCGATTTTCATCTAAAATGGAAAACAAAAGGTTCCAGAATTAATAGCTGAGGCAAAACAACTCGGACTCAAAAGATATTCAAGATTTAGAAACCGGATTTGTTTCAGTTGATATCTAATATTCTTGACCATCCAGTTCCAAAGATTGATGCACCAGTTCTAACACCAACAAGATATGTGCCGCTACGCGGCCTGGCCGAAGGCTTCCCTGTTAGACCTCAAGTTGAAGTAAATGAAAAAGAACAAGAGAAATCAGAGAAATCGAAGAGATGCTTGGATTGAGAAGGTCTACTTCAGAGGACTCATCCAGCGGAGCTGAATGGAATGAGCTCGTTAAAAATTACAAAACTCGTCAGTTTGAAATTCGCGAGTCGGTCAGTGCGTTAAGAGGTTCATTAGACAATTTAGAATTGAAAGAATTGAAGATCCTTCGGATCCAGACCGCGGAGCACCAGGTTTTGGATGGAGAGAGTTCATGGAAAAAGCCAAACCAGAAGTCTTAAGGATAATGAGAGAGAATCGTCAAATGAAGGTTAATATGATACTCTCGTATGAGATGGTGAGAGAAAATGAAGATGGATCAGTCCAGCTTTAAGATACATTTTTCCACACCGAAGTAATCGAAGGTCCTAAGGCAACAGACAAATTAGAAGTATTTGATGTTTTAATGCAAATATCTGATGAGGTAATTCAGAATTTTAACTTAAGAGGAAGCAACTGAAAATTTTAAAGAGTGATATCTCTTGACATCCATCTTGCGGAATTCAGAATTCATTGCTAATCCAAAAACAAGCAATTCACGATCTTTACTGCTCAAACAATAAAGTAGTCTGGAACGTGATGCTGGAAGTAAATGGTGAAGGAATCCAATTCAAGAATCAAAATCGCTCTATTAGAGTTCCATTCGTAATTTACACTGACTTTGAATCACTAACAAATCTGATCGACACATGCGAGCAAAGCAGTGAAAGGAGTTTCACAAATAAATATCAAAAGAATAAACCATGTGGGTTCTGCCATCACATTGTCTGCTCCGATGATAAGCCTTGTTCACACAAGAGCCAGCCATCTATAACACAAACAACGAAGATAAAGATGTTGCTCAGATCTTTGTTGAAATGATTGAAGAAAACATCAAGAAGATTCATAAGAAATTCGACTTTGCCACGAAGATGATCTTACAAATGAAGACAGGCGTGAGTTCAACAATGCAACACATTGCTGGATCTGCAAGCGTTCATTGGACAATAACAAAGACCGCTCTGAGGCCCGGCCAAAGGCTGACAAGTGAGGGACCACTGCCATTTCACGGGGAAGTATCGTGGAGCAGCTCACTACAAATGCAAGAAGCTGAAGTTCACTCCTGTCATCTTTCACAACTTGGCAAACTATGACTCTCATCTTCTTATGGATAATCTCGTAAAGACCGAAGGAAACATCAAATGCTTTTCCAATAATGAGGAAAAGTACATCAGCTTCAGCAAAGATGTCGTTGTTAGCTCTTTCATTCACAAAGAAGGTAGGCAAAGGCCGGGCCACGGGCCTAAATAAGCTGACATCAAGAATGAGTTTTGCTTCACAGAGAGCTTCAAGTTCATGGCTCTTTCCTCGATAGTTTAGTCGCAAAATTGAGTCTTGAGAAGCTGAAGGAAACCATGAAAGTCTTTAAGGATAAAATCGAGTTCAGCTCAAGAAAGGGTGTGTACCCTTATGACTTCATGAGCAGCACTGAAAAGTTCAATGAGACAGAACTGCCTCCCAAAGAAGAGTTCTACTCAAAGCTGAACGACAGCGATATCTCGCATGAAGACTATGAGCATGCACAGAAGGCCTGGAAAGAGTTAAAAATGAAGGCTGTGGGTGATTACCATGACCATTATCCTTAGAAAGACATTCTCCTTTAAAGAATTCAGAAACGTGTATCATGAGGATTATAAGTTCGACCCTGCTTGGTATTACACCGCTCCTGGATTGGCTTAGGATGCTGCCTTCAAAGAGACTGATGAACAACTTGAATTACTCAGTAAAGTAAATGGTTTGAACCCAGGAGTATCAGTAGTTTGTGTAGTGTGATCGTCCGGGTGTGTGTAGTTCTGAAAGGAACTGTTGTTGGTGACTGACGTTTCGACTATCTGTGCGATAGTCATCTTCAGAGTCAAGTGAGGAGTAGTTGTCAGTCGATGATGTTATAAGGTCTGGTCTGTTGAACGTGATTGGTCTGTTTAGCCGTGATGTGATTGGCTGGAAGACTCGTGTAGAGTTTGTTAACAGTCATTGGTCGGGACTGTGTCGAGTAAGGTAGTCGGTAACTGCTGTTTCAGTTTGTCAAGTAGTTGTTGTAATTTGTTATTGTAGTGGTTGAGTCTTCTGTGACAGTCGTTAATCCGCGCTTTGACCAGTCGTCGGCAGGTGGATTTGACGATCTGGATGGCCTCTTGTGTGTTCAACGGGGACCTAAGTCGAAGTCCGGCCGGAACGAGACCAAGGTCTTTGCAGCGGTGGTTGAACCAGAGTTGTTGTCGTATTCGTCTGACAATCATTGCGTAACTGATGTAGTTGTTCGCAAGTCGTTCGCTCTGTCGTCCAAGTGAACGTAGTAAAATAAATGGTTTGAACCCAGGAGTATCAGTAGTTTGTGTAGTGTGATCGTCCGGGTGTGTGTAGTTCTGAAAGGAACTGTTGTTGGTGACTGACGTTTCGACTATCTGTGCGATAGTCATCTTCAGAGTCAAGTGAGGAGTAGTTGTCAGTCGATGATGTTATAAGGTCTGGTCTGTTGAACGTGATTGGTCTGTTTAGCCGTGATGTGATTGGCTGGAAGACTCGTGTAGAGTTTGTTAACAGTCATTGGTCGGGACTGTGTCGAGTAAGGTAGTCGGTAACTGCTGTTTCAGTTTGAATTACTCACTGACATGTTGTTGATGATTGAAAAAGGAATTCGGGAAGGCGTTTCAATGATATCAAATAACTTTGGAAGGGCAAATAATCCTGATATAGGTAAAGCTTATGATGAAGCAAAGCCAACAAAATGCATCATCTAACTCGATGCAAACAGTCTTTATAGATGGGCAATGTATGAACCTCTTCCTGTTAGAGATTTCAGATGGATTTCTGGCTTTAACAACCGGCGAGATATTCCTTGTATCCTTGAAGTTGACCTTTAGTATCCAAAAGAGCTACACGATCTTCAAAAAGATTATCCACTTGCTGCGGAGAGATTTATTTTTAATGGCATAGAAAAACTGATTCCAAATCTGAGTGATAAAGAGAGATACAGAGCTCATCATAAGACACTGAAACAGTATCTCAATCTCGGTTTGAGAATTAAAAAGATTCATAGGGGTATAAGTTTTGAGGAAGAGCCTTGGCTTGGGAGCTACATCGAGTTCAACACAAAGCTGCGCGCGAATGCAAAGAATGACTTCGAGAAAGATTTCTCCAAGTTGATGAACAATTTGTCTTCGGAAAAAACATGGAAAATGACAGAAAGAAAGCATTGAAACTTGCAGCAAAACCAAACTTCAAGCATTGCGCAACATTCAATGAAGATTTGGTAGCGACTCATGAAGAAGACAAAACTTAAGTTCGATAAGCCTCAAAGAGCTCGTCAATTAAATCAATAAAAAATATGAATCCTGATAACATTCCATTCAATGCATTAATAATCGCACCAACGAACTCAGGAAAAACAAGATACCTGGTCAATCTCATGTGTACCACTTTCCGAGGAACGTTTGATTAAATCGTTCTCCTCTATCAAACATTCATCCACAACAAGGCGTTTGATGGCTTCACAGAAAATGAAGGGGGCCTACTTATCTTGACCTCACTCCAAGGTCAGATTAATGATTGGCTCAAGATTATCAGTTATGTGTATGAGGGAACAAATACAATGATGATTCTTGATGATTGTGCTGCTTCAAGAGGAGTGAAGCAGAGGAGGAATGAACTCATGGATTTGACATTTAGCGCAAGACATAAGGGAATCAGCGTTTGAGTCCTCAAGCAACGGGTGACAAGCATTGCAAAACCACTCAGAGAGAACACTACTGCATTAGTTCTCTTGTACACACCATCTGCAAAAGTTATGAAGATCATTTGCGCGGATTAGAAGAGTGAGTTGAAAGAACATGAGCAGAAGGAATTGATGGCAAAGCTAGAGTGAAAAGTATTTACATCTCATCTTCTCACTTCGCCATCTTTATTGCATTGATTTCGAACTTCCTTGAAAATATTCTATTTCTTAAACAAAATGGAGATGATTGACATGGAAAAAAACGCTTTTAGTGATGTTTTGATGCTGATTCTGATGTTCAGCAAGCGATTCAAGCCCCGAAGGGGCCGGCCGCATAGTGGTGGAACATCATCAGCAACTCGCTATTCTCGTTGCAAGTGGTAAAACAATGGAAAGGATTGGTGTATCTCTCAATCAGGATCAAGTCATGAAGCTTGCTAAAAAAGATTTTGAGAAGTACTTAAAGATATATGAAGCTTCTTGTCTTCAATTGATACATTTCTTCAGCTCTCATATAAAGGATTGGCTCATTTTCTTCCTGTTGGCGAAGGAAATCTTCTGAAGGACTTGAATAATAACTTCATGGTAAAGAGAGAACTTGGAATGATTGCTGATGGATTGATGCTAAAGTAGGGAAGGTACATGGCAATTGCAAGTGCTGCTCTTCTCATTGCAAAAATTGTTGAAGTACCCTTGATCAATGATAAGGAAACGGATAGTAATTGTGAAGAAAGTGAATACATAAGTTCTTATCAAGTACTTGAATAAGAACTTTCATAAGAACTTAAATAAGTACTTGAATAAGAACTTTAATTTTATATCAACAAGTAAAATGGATGATTAAGAACCTAGGACTAAAGAAGCACCAGCTCAACAAGTGACTTCAACTGATAGAAATAAGACAGGACCAAATAAAGGCCCTAGGCGTGTCGCAGCTGGCAAAAAGCTTGCTGAATACAAGAAAAGAGTAAGAGAGGAAAGGAGGAAGAAAGGTGGTTCATAGCAATCCGAAGATCCGAAAGATCCAGGCCCTGAAGGGGAAAACTGCGGAGCGACAGGATTACAACCAGCTTACTGTAGTCTCCTTCGCAGCCGTTGTTTGGTCTCGTGACACAACGCCATCTATTTCTCGTTTGCGAGAGAGCACGTCGCGTTACGAAACCAAATAGCGGTTGCGAGGAGACTACGCTTACTGCCGTTCCTCTTACAGAGAAAATCAAAATTATTTGTCTACACTTACTCAACTCAAAAATATAATTCTACGTAATTTTATTATGAAAAGCAAACTGAAACTCTGCTGTACCTCTATTAGACCCTAACCACAGATATACTGTGATCTCGTACAAGTGAAGATATATTGAACAAGGGAAAAGGATAAGATTTCAAAGAGGGCTCCCAATTGGTTGTTCCCTTTGCCCTCTGTGTATGAAATACGTGATAAGATGCACGTTGTTTTATAAGAAACACGCGATTGGGTTAAGTCCAAGGTCGCTTAAAGAAAATTTTATTCGTAGAAAAAGTCAAAACGCGGAAGAACTTCGTGGAAATTTCACTATTAGTAGCACTGAGTTCCGTGTGAAATGTTTTCAGTGGGGTAGGACAATGCGGTTAGAATACGTGATAAAATGCAGGTTGTTTATAAGGAAATGTCATGAGAAGGATAAAGTTCTATTATGGCAAAATGGGGTTTATAGGAAAAATGCAATTCAAGCACGTGGAAAATTGCCTAATGTTTATGTAGTGCAACGGTTGTTCATGTTCTGGTTGGACTTTCGACTTTGTTTTCATGGTACGTGATGGAATGTAAGTTACTTGGCGTGTTAGTGAAGGAGCGAAAATAACGTTTAACTTAAAAAATTAAAATGCGAACCTTTCATATCCCGATAAATCTCGACCTCGTTAAATAAAGGTTATTGTATTGTATTGTATTGTAAGTCCAAGGTAGCTGAAAGTGAATATTATTTGTAGAAAAAGTCAAAACGCGGGAGAACTGCATTGAAAATTCACTATCAGTAGTAGTAAGTTCTATGTAAATTTTTTTCAGTGGGGTTGGATAATGCTGTTAGAATACGTGATAAAATGCAGGTTGTCTACCATAAAATACCATGTGATGGAGCGAAGTCTGGTGTGGCAAAATGGAATTTGATTGGTTGAATAAAATTCAAGCTCTTGAAAAATTGCCAAATGTAGTGCAACAATTGGGTATGTTCTGATCGGAAGTTGTTTGGCGTGTACGTTGTGAGAAAAGGAGCGGAAAAACACGTTTAACTTAAAAATAACAGAATAAAACTAATGCGAACCTCGACCGAATCTCGACCTCAATAGACGAGGCTCTAGCGAAGGCGACAACCATTACAGTTACAAACAAGCCCAAAGTTTCTGGTGAACGTCACTCTTTTTGTACGGCCCCCTGATTCCATGAGATCATTTACAAGAAAAGAATACCCAAACGCTGGGATTGGAACAAGATATCCAAATTCTATGATATGATTAATGCGAGATACATACCCTAATGCGACAATCTGATATGTGCGATACCTAATGCGGCAATCTGACTGGTGCAAGATACATACTCTAATGTGGCGATCTGATTGATGAGAGCAACATACCACTCGCTAACACGGGGTTACTTCATATATATATATATATATATATATATATATATATATATAGAATAACTGAAAAAGTTTGCGAACACTTTTTTTTAAACTCCCCTTAAAGTTTCCCTACCACTGGCTGTCTCGAAAAGTAAAAGGAAAACGATTGGTCAAAAAGATTTGTTTAGGAGATATAATTGGCCAGACTTACCCATTTAAACCTGTACTGGCACCAATCACGCACGTCATTTGATTGGTTCACGGTAAAGAAACATTTGAATAGAACCAAATAGGTAGAAATTATCGGGCGTAAAATGATCCATATAGATAAATAGTTCAAATAGATAAAGTGGTCCAACCCCTTAAATTGATCTGACTAGATAAGATGGTTCAACTGCTAAAATGCGCCCATTGGTTAAAGTGGGGCAACTGCTTAAAATGGTTTAACTGGATAAAATGGTTCAATCGTTCAAAATGGTCCAAGTAGGTAACATGGTTCAAATAGCAGAAATGGTCCACATAAACAAATCAGTGGAAGATGTTAAATGGTTTACTCAGTTAAAACCATATTAATAAATAAAATGTTCCAACTGCTTAACATAGTCCAAGGGGTTACGTTGGTAAGCCTGACTAGATAAAATAGTCGAGCTAGTTATAACCATTTAATCAGGTAAAATTGTCTAACAGAAAGAACACAATTGGTTAAAATGGCCTAACTGGAAGATGGTTTGTCTAAGAAAATAATCTGACTGGTTAAAATAACGCAGCCTGTCAAAATGGTCCATGGTTAAGAATGGTGTAACTAGCTAAAATAGTCCAAACAATTGAAAGTCTAAAAAGATAAAAGTGGTCAAGCCGGTAGAAATCGTCTAACCAGCGAAAATGGTCCAATTCGTACACATGGTCCAATCATTCAAAATGATCTTACCATGTAAAATGATCCAACCACTTTTAAATGGTTTAAAATGATCGAACTGGTTAAATTGGTCAAACCAGTTAGAATGGTCCAATTGCATAAAATGGTCTAAATCGGTAAATGGTCCAACTTGTTGACATGGTCCAATTGGGAAAATGAGTTTTAAATGGTCTAACCAGTTCAAACGGTCTAATTAAAAAAAGTGGCTAAACTCGTTAAAAGAGGGTAATGGGTTAAAAATGATCATACTGAATAAAATGGTACAACTCGTTTAAATGGTCCAATCGGTTACAGTGAGGTAGCTAAGTAAATGGTTCGATGGTATTCACCCACTTGCTAAGCGATGGCAGGGCATGAACTTCACTTGCAATTTTACAACACACAAGGCATGTTCTTGCAAGTCCAAGCAGATATACAAGCTCAACAATGATGTGATCACTACTCACTAATATAACAGTCCGTTCATTTTAATAAAAAATGTGCCCACTTGAACTATTGATTGAATATAGCAGCCTTGCAAGTTGTTTTAAAACAATGCAAACAGGAGTTGATCGTCCAAAAACCCCAAGTCGAGGATAACTAGCAAACATTTGTTTAATGTTGAACTAAAAAAAATTCAAACTTGAGATGCTTATGTACGAAAAAACTATTTATTGATTTGTCCGTGTTGTAGAAAAATTACAAGTTTTTTTCCTTGAAACATTTTCTGATTCAGATGTAAATGTTCTTAATTACTTTATACACCCCTACACTTCCCTCCCGAGTGAGAAAACTGGCCATTTAAAATATATTTTGTAAGTTCCCCAATCCGTACTTTCAATTAGGGTTTCTTTTTTTTCTATAAAAACTGATAAAAATTTATTTTGACTCATTTTTCAAGGAAATATAGGAAAAATAATTTTAAAGAATAAGATTACCTATGCGAGAACTCTGAGAAGTACAGGGTAGAATAAGTTACATGTGTAGAAAAGTAAGACTTCATAAAAAGAAAACTAGATCAGAACATTTGCTGTTTGTTAGTTTGCATTTTTTTAATTGCGTGATGTATTAAATCCTGTCATACCATTTGCAGGATGAAAAAACCAAGTGTACTTCTTACGGTTGCATTATGAAATAAATTGCTTTTTCATGAGTAAAATTCTTTCAGCCCCAATTGCAAAGGGATACCAAAATGGTTTTTTAAACTAACTTTCCCCGCATTTCTGCTTATTGATACGGCTTATAGTTGCTTGAATAACCTCTCTAGGTATGAAGACTGCAATTCAAAGGTAATCCCAAAGGCTCGGGATGGAAAGCCCATTATTCAATACAGTCAAACATGTCAAAAGCGATCATCCTCAAAGGGGTATTAGCCCTTACTGAATTTGTATATTATCATTTTTGATTTGACACTGATCTCAAATATCTACAGACTAGACAAATCTGTAAGGCTAATATTCCAAGATCTGTTCTTCCTCTGGAGAGACAGCTTCAGATAACACTTGTTTCCTGATGAAGATAGATGAAGTGTTAGACTAGAAATTTCAATGTTTAAGTGAGTACTGGTGAAAAGAAAAGGGCTTGGCATACGTACATATTCACATTAAATCCAGAATGCCAAAATAATTTGCTTTATGGTCTAGAAGGGTTTTTTTGAACAGGGGAAAATTAGGCAATCCTTGGGCAGTAACAATTTTGGTTCGTTATTCCATAAGTTATGATGGTTCAAAGGGGATTACTTGAATATGTTGAAAACATTCTAGGAACAACATTATCAGGTTGCCTTTCCAGTTTTCAAGTTTAATGACCATAACTAGTAAAGCTAACCGGTGTGTTGGTAAAAAAAAGTAAGTATGTTAGTGGGTAAGAAAGTAAGTAACTAACTAAAACCTCCTTAGGTAAACCCTCACAAACCATGCTGGTCTCTGTAAAGTTGGTTTAGAAGCTGAGTATCACTTGTTCAATACCTCCAAGTGACATACTTGTTTTTAGAAGGATCATATCTCATGCCTCCCCTAAGTAGGTGGTTAACAACCCCCCACTCAACATAATAAACAGAAATCCAGACCTGTAACTTATTCCTAATATTTAACTTGAAAGCCCCCCTTCCCCTAAAACAATGTTGAAATAAATCAGAGACCATTTTGTTTTCACCAAACAACATTGAAATGGAGGAGAGGGGAGATCAATGAAAAAAAAGTAGTAGAGTGTGCCAGTACTTTAGCCACTCATTGTAACAAAGTTAATACTGCAACTTCCTTGATCAAAGGAAACCTAATATGTGTCATGCACAGTTTGTTGTTGTGACTGGAATTAAGTAAAACTTGGGAAAATTATTCACTCAATCTTGCATTAGTCCTTTGTAAGAGCAAAGGGCTAACCCCTGAAATGTCAGCTTAAAAACTCCTTACAGTGACTAATTTACATGATCAACAGTTGATAATACCCAATTATCTTGTTATACTTCCCCACTGATGCAGCACCACAGTTTCTTTAGAATCTTGCCCCCTTTATTCATTTGGCTATGTCTAATTTGACTCTCTGGTGCCATTTCAATCAACACTGATAGTAAGTTTTTGAGTAAAAAGTCCTAAGAACTGCACCACATTACTAAAAACAATTATGAATCTACAACAAAGATCAATAACATGTACTTTACCTTACACGTATTCTTTCACATTTTGGGCATTTGCCTTCAACAAAACATTCCTTGTGAAATGATGCCCGACAGCCTATGTAGAGCAATGATTTAAGAGGTCTAACAATCATTAGCAAACAAGAAGACCACACAAAAATAATTGAATGAAGCTTTCAAACTACAAAGAGCATAATATATTAGCACTAGCACCACCACAACCTGGTTTAATCTGAATAATTTTAAAGAAATCTGTGAATACACTCAAGCAGTATTTGGATCAATGGATACTGTCTTTTAAGCAATGCCTTGTAAATTGTGTCCATATTGAACAGGGCATTCACTACAATAGGAAAATTTTTGCAGAACTACCTATGGAGCTTTAATTTGAATACCCATCCACTCAATACTTAACAATCTAAACTATGACACAGGGTGCTTCCTTCTGAGACAGGGAATAACAACAGTGACCTCAACTTTGGATAAATAGCAAATAACATTTTAACAGTCCAAGCCTCTGTTTAAAAAATTATAGGACGGTAATGCACCTAAACATTGCACAACTCTGTTCAGCATAAAAGGAAATATGACGTCTTTCCCATCCTTGCAATATTCACAGATAAATCCTTTGGCAAGACACAGCTGTACAAAGTTGAAAAAAGAAAAGACAAAAAAAACTTAGTGGTGAACTGCAGTTAAGAGGCTAGAGAACTATAAAATATGAAAACACCTTAACCTTGTAACAACCTGTAGAATATGAATATGTGAAAAATACAGTAGTTTGCTGGCCAGTGCTCCATGCAACTTCACACATATATATATGTGTGAAATATAAGCTTCCATTTGAATGCATATAGTTGGCACAATATCAGGAGTATGTGTTGAATATTCTTTTTAACCCCTTTAATGTCATAACAGGAACCATACATGGACATGGGTATCATAAAACAAGGTTGTTTTAGTAAACCACAACCAATTCCCATTTTGCTTGATAGGTCACGGGTTAGAATGCTGAAATGTCCTTGCAGGATAGTCACTGGTTTGAATTCAGCCTGAATTTTTCCACTAATCTGAACCACCTAAAAACATGTTCACTTCATACTCTGTCTTCAAATGCAACAAATTTGAAAAGTCTTTGGCAAAATTTCAAATGATCACTTCCAACTACAAGGGCAAGTCACCCGGGGATTGTGTACACTGCAACAAAAATGTCAGCCATTAAACATGAAAGGTTGAGTTCTATATGATTTGGGATGAGACAATACAAGTAGAAGACCTATGTACTTTCCTTAAGAGGGATAAGCACACAGGGTAAACAACATCAGTCAATGAAATCACAGAGATTATGATACTCAAATTAACTAACATCTCTAACACAGGTTCTTTATCTACATCAAAGGCAATTGTGATTTTAGAGACACTCTTAACCAGTGAGAAAGGGGTCTCATAGGAAGTACTTGTAGACAACAAATTGACTGACTTGATTGTCTTAGCTGAGTAATGTAAGGTGAACAGTCCTAACAAAGTGTGCCATCTACACATAACCCTTGGATTGAACTTTTCACATCGCAAAAAGCAAACAAGTTAGTGCAGAATAGAAAGGAAATCAAGCAACGACTTTCATGAAGCTAAATTCTCAAATCAAATTTACATTGGTTTGCACACTTTAAAAGTTCTTATTAGAGCCAGTTGGGCATGTTTAAGGTTAAAATGGTTGCCACAGGAAGTCGTTACTTTAATAAGAATTGGTATTACACAGTTTGGCCCTGTATGAACCAAATGAAGCTTGGTAGATAAGAGCACTTAAAATACCAATCAGATAAGAGCGTTTTTTACCAATACAACTTGCCTTATTATTTGTCATACCTGACAATGATTGATGTGATTAAGAGATTCTACTGCTAACTTATTCAAAAATTGGTGTAAGTCCCCATCATGCACCTGCAAGATACAGACCAATTAAATAAAAATAAAATAGTTTCATTCTAATTGTATTGTTACCTAACAATTGAAAAAAAGTATATCTTAATGATGAACCTGCTGGTCATTTTAGCTTTTTAAGGGCACTCAATACTATTCTTTAGGTCTTTAGGCTGCTACAATTGAACATTTAATGACTCAATGTTGTTTTCCTCTTGTTTAACTAAATCAGTTCAAGTTCAATGTGAGTGCAACTCTTCTGATGCTGTCAAATGAAAATGTCACAGACCCACAACAAAAAAATCAACTGTTTTTGAGAAAGCATACCCTTTATATATTAGTGTCCTGTTGATCAGCATGCTTATTGGAAGAAATTCAAGTATGCCTTCTACATTACAGATACAGATCTTTATTGAAACTCCCTAAATGGGTTTTTCAGCATCAATACAAATGGTTAAAAGAAAGAAAACAAATTAAAGAATATAAGACTATCGTTACAGCTAAATATATATATTAGAATAAAAATAATGAATAATGAAGTTAACCTAATAACAGCTTAGTAAATCAATGCTTAAATTTCTTGGAACATTTTAAACACTTAAGATTGCTGCTTAATGAGTTCTACAGTTTTGCTCCTCTATAAGCAAGAGACCTCTGACCAGCTCAAAGGTGGCAAAAAGGTATATCCAAGGTACTAGCTAATTGAGTTTGCCTGTCATGAACACAAGAATGTAGCCTAGACTTATTTGCAAGGTAATCCGGGGGAAGATTATTAATGCACTTGAAAATCATAGCTGCATCAGTCAATTTAAGTACATCTTTGAAAAGGAGCCTTAGTCCTACAGAAATACAATCATTTTTTCTAGGCCCCAGAACAATTTGTCTGGCAAAGTTTTGAACTTTTTCTTATTTGTCAATGCTGATATTGCTGGTATTGCTCCAGATGCTTGAGCAAGATAATAATTTGCTAAAAACAAAGGCACTCATAAGTAGCAACAGCATTTTCCTATTTATAAGATGCCTAATTCTACTGATTTGTTTTAACTTAAAAAGACAGTTTGAAACACTCTTAGTAATTTCTTTGTTATAACTGAGGTTTGCATCCAGCTAAACACCTAGATCTTTGGCATCAGTCTCAGGTGATATTTGTTTATTAAAAAGTATTAGTTTGAATGATGGAAGTCGCTGCAGTAGTTGTGGTACTCCAAATATCAGAACATTGGTACGAAACTAAAAATATGAAGACAAAAAAAAAAATATTTTACCTAGTTTTTATAGCATAACTTTTTTTTTGAGATCTTAACTCCAAGTTTGCATTTTAAGCTATAACCCTCTTTTATGAACAGTACAATTTTGTTTTGTGTGAAATAAGAGAAGACGAATATGGTGACTGATTTGTTGAATATACCATAGTTGACAAAACTGCCATGAAATGGCTTTATCACTGCATCTCAATTATTTTTCACGCAATTAGAGAGTTAAATAAGGTTTTATGAAAGTACTTTTTGAATGTTTCTTTACTTTTGGCTTCAAGTTTGCCAAACTATGGGTGTAGTTTCCAGCCAGAGAGGTATTTTAGTTGAGTGAGCACATTTCTTGATGTTCTCCACATGGATTTCATTCAGAGCAAGCCTTGGAAGTGACTTTGAAGTCTTGAACTTGCATTAAAGATATTGTTCCTCCAAATAGCCTCCAATGGTTTGTTATCTATTTGAACTCAAATAAGTTCACCAAACACATAATTGAGCAGTCTCTTCATAGGAAACACTACTCATAATAGTTCTCTCTCACTCTTGGAATAGGGCTACTCAGCAGGAGTCAGTTTATAGTACTAAGATTACTGGTCTACCTTCCCGTAGCAGCACTGCTCTCAAACCTTTCAAAGATGTATCTGTCTGAATGACAAGTACAGCTTTAGAGTTGAAATATGCAAGCACTGGGGTCTTTCCTAGTTTGTCTTCCATTACCACAAAGGCTTCCACTCTTCATAGACCTCCATTCAACTTTCTATCTGAGAAGAGGCTTAAAGAGCTTAGAGAGCTTTACCAAATTGAGAGAAAAACATTTCTAATAATTGGTCATGCCTTGAAAACTCTAAAGACACTTCTTTTTGTTCAGTGCACTCATTTGCTTTATGGCATCCACTTTTCTACTGTAAGTCTTCCTACCTTTGAGTGTCAAGGTATGGCCTAAAAATGTACATTTGGTTGACTTGAACAGCAGTTTCTTCAGATTGACCTTTTTTCCATTCATCCACATCCCTCAAAGGGTTGATAATTCCTAAGCTACAAAATCTCTCTAGCTCGCCTTTGTAAGCCGGTTTTTTCTTCTTGCATACTGCCCTGGACAGGTACTGCACCACCTAAGCATCAGGCTTGACCTGAATGTGCTACTTACACTCTGGCAATCAAAGCCTTTGACCACATCTCTATATCCTAAGATTTGGACTGAAAGAGATATGAGTTCCTCAACTCCAAAAAAATTACACATACACATTTTCCCCAGCACTCAAGTTGATCTCACATTCAACATCGCAAATAAGTTCCCTATCAGCTGAGCTCAACCAGAGTGGCTTGACGCACCTGCTTAAAAGGGCATTAATGCTCTTGATGTGATAACTTTGTAAATGGTGAAACTGTTGGTTAATTCTAGTGTTATTCTAGCAGTTCCAGTGGTGTGGAGTTGGCTGATAACTGGCTTGGATTGTTTCTTACTTGGTTTTGCCTTGTTGTGACATACCACATCTCTGGCTGGATGCTTAGACCTGAGATGAGCAGGTTTAGCTCTACTTAGCTTTTGGAAGGATTACTTTCTCTCCAAGTCCATTCTTTTTGGAGCGTCTTCATTGTGTTATCCTTACATGGTTTTCCTGATCTATTGGTTTTCTTGCAGATTGTGAACTTCACTTGATCTTTGCTGTGTGGCTGTGACTGCTGTTGACACCATACTGAGAGTTGGCATTATGATCTCTGAGAATCACTGTTGTAGATGTCTGTAGCAATCACAATGACCTGTTCCACCTCAAGCATATCCTAGTTTTCTTCCAAACACTTTTAATACACCAGAGCCCAAGGAGAATTGCATTTCTGAGTGTGATGTCTTTCTCATCTTCTGGCCATCCACATGCTTCTGTGACTTGTCTCTATTTTGTGCTGTTTTTTATTTTGCATGTCAACTTGTGTAACAACCTTGTACCGAGTAGCTGCAACAAGTTTGTTCCCTCTAGGTTTGCAGTGTTCCTCCAGTTTCTCTAGTTGGTTTTCCCACTTCTTGAGAACACCTTTGAATAACGTCACTTTCTAAAGAATTTTCTGATCTCTAGACCTGGATCTGCTTAAATTGTCTTCAAACCTTTGGAGAAAGGAAAGAGCTTTTTCCTCCATTTCAGGAGACTCATGTAGTTTTCAATTGTTTGCCCATTTGAGAACTGGTCCTTTTGACAGTACTTCCATCACTGTTCAGTCTTCTACTATTGCCAAAATAAAACTTATAGGCATTATGAAAGCCGACACTAAGTTTCATTATGCTACTCTGCCAAACAGTTATTTATATCATCAAACTTTAATAAGCAAAGCTAAATTCATTAAGAATGAATTGTAAAAACTACATGCACCAATACCACACAATAATTATTCCTAGCAACTCTGTTAAAATATTGCACAATACAAGTTCATTAACCGTAAATTATTTGGGTGCATTCCATATTTGGGAATAGAGTTGCCAGTATGACAGAAGCTCTCCTGACTGCCATGATCAATGTACTTCTGTTTTCCATGCTCCTAACCCATGCACAAGCTTCCAAGGTCAACCATTGTTGATGAATTCATCATAAAAACCAATTCGTTTTTGTTCTTTATACTGAAACATACATAATCAGCTACATCACCATGTAGGACCTCTAAGTGGACTCCACTCTTACATGTTCTTTAAAACACATTCAAATCACCTGCAAAAGGTCATGTAGGGAATAAACATGAGGCTCTCCACAAATATGATCTGGAATCTTGTTGAACTCTTCAGCTAATCTGCCAAGACAATTCAAAGAATCTGAGATACAATTTTGGAGTTACAAATAAACAGAAAAGTTGGTGGAAAGGAAGAAAAACAGATGCATTATTAGTATTGACACGCTGCCAAGTGATACATTTTCTTCTTACTACAACTAAGCATGCAGGCCCTGATGGGGTAAACCAAGATCATGACAGTAAGGAGCAAAGGCAGCAAAGTTCATGAATAAACCACCAAGGTACTATATTTCCCTGTATGCTTCAATTAGACTTTGTTAGTAGTAGTCTTCACTGGTCACTTCAAGGCAAATGGCTTCTGCAGTTGGACTGTGCAAGTGGAAAATTCATAGGACATACAAACAGAAAGTGTTTTACAACTTTCTCATACCATCCACATGATGTGCAGAAGGCAACTTCTGTAGTCATCAATCCCACACATATACATACATACATGGATAGAAAAGTTTGCAGATTCTTATAAAAAAATTATTTGACATAATTGATTACAACCCAACTATAGTCACATCTTCAGTACTCATATAACACTTAATGAAAACCCTCAGTTTTCCCAGCCATACTTGATTTGTGCTTGAACCACAAACTCAGTATTTAACCAAGAACAAATACAAAATACACATGAAAGAAATACTGGGATTGCCAGCATCTTCAACATTCTGCACCCTGCTCATAACCAATGAAAATTTTTTTCTGCTAGTAATTTGTTTTACCCTCTAAGAGATGAGCCAAAGTTTCTAGTATCTTATTATTCTTTTAAAGAATGACCCTTACTCTTCAGCTTTACGGCATGTTTGAATAAAGGACTTGAAAAAGTGAAGTCGTCTACGAACATCCTGACAAGAGATAAAATATTGCATCAGGCACGATATACATAAAGAAAAAAATAGATCATTAGTGTGAACCAAATTACCTTCAATCGTTCTAGAACTCGAATACGCTTGTATAATGAGGGATTGAGATCCATCAGATTAAACAAAGGATCAAAGCATATCCTGTGCAGTAAGTCACGTGCAAAATTAGACACCTCATATCTGATGTCAAGTTATGGAAACCCAGTGAAACAGCAGTAAACATAGGTAAAAGAGGAGAATGGTTTCAAAAGCTGACAAAATTTATAGATTTAAACTACATCTTGAGTTCAGAGCTACCTGATTAATCACAATCTTTTGTTACTGTGTACACACATTGTCACATAGTAAATAAATAACACATTTGATCTGCAACATTGACAGGATTAGAAATCTAGTGAACATTGTACATGATTAACCTGTTGATGAAAACTCATCAATATAAAGACACTCATTATTAAGGTACACAGTCATCCTGCCACCAGTGAGCTTGCCACCAAGGCAATCTTGCCACCACCAAGTTGCCACCAGTAAACTGGCCACCAAGGTCGCTAGCTAATGTGGTATAAATTCAAAGCTATAAGTGACTCTTAAGTTTCATCTGGAGTCTTGCAAACATTGCCATTAGAATCCCATGAGGAATACTGCAAAACTGTGCTGAAGGCTCAGTAGTTCTTTTTGAGATGGCAGAAACAATAAAAAGCCACCAGTTTGATCTGACTAAAGAAGGTATCAAACAGACTACTGAATGATGAATTCTAGCCTGAGAATATTTAGAGTGTTCATGAAAGGAAAGGTAAGCCAAATTGACTGTAACTTTCTACTTGAACAAATGAATAACAAGATCGACAAGAAATGTCAGTGATGGCATGCACTTTTTCATCAACAAAACAAGACTGCTTTTAAAGCTCACAAGGAGATCCTGTTAATTTTTTACCTGATAACAACAAGCTCAAGCAAACCTATATTTGTTTAATCCAACATCCTCTAGCTACACTTAATACAATTACATCAATTGCTACTGGATCATTATGTTTAGTGACAAGATTGATTACACTTTGGTGGCGAGGTGAATGGGTACCATTATAAAGACACTCATTGCTGTAACCATGCAACACTTGAAACCAATGAATAAACAAAAGTTTTTGGAAGAAACAAAACTGTGTCATAAAATCAACAAGGCTATATCACATATGCATGATACAACAGGAACATAATTATCTGAGAAAGGGTGAGAGAAAGTGCAGCTGAACCTACCAGTGTAAACACTTATTGTGTAATCAGTTTATTTGGAACCCCTCTTAAAATTGTGATATTCCTATGCCCCAAACAGTTGAAAATGTACTTACTACATTCTGCGAGTTTTTGGTGGCTACTTTTTATTGTTTGAGCCCTTTTTTTGGCAAAACTACTGACCAAAAAACTATCATCCACTCATTCAAATGGCAAAAACTATCATCAATTATCATGTCAAATTTTAACATGTCCAAACTACATGATAGTTGATGATAGTTGATGCTAGTGAATGTTAGTGCATGATAGTTCACATTCAAACAAGCACAATAGTTTAAACTACCATCAGCTATAATGACCATTTGAACAAGGCTTTTAGTGTTTCCAAATTATGTTTAGTTAGACTTACAATGTCTGTGTACAAGCATGTGGATCAGTACAGATTTGAATACAAAAAACACCTCTCCAGTGTTATTTCCTTCTTGAGCAAAGGTTGAAAATTTTCTTGATGGAAAAGGAAGACTCCTTGATTTTGTGAACAAGATTAAGCACAATCAAAATTTCCTAGGTGTATTTTTACAAAATAATGAATTGATTCCAATATTCTTTGCAAAAAAGGGCATACAAGCTTGAAATGCAAAATACATATTGTTTAGTCTGATTACTTTGTCTATACCAAACCTCAATGAAGTGTTCCCACATGATATAGAATGGCTAAATAAAATCATTAAATGGTGCTGCTGGAACTTCTGTATAAATAAGTGGTTTAAGAAACATTTAAATACCAATTAATTAATTCTTCATCCTAACATAATAAGAAAAAGTACTTAAATTATATTTCATTTATATGGAAAGGATATTTGGCGAAGTCCCATTTTCTTAAGACTCTAGCAGGGATCACTTCCAATACATTGTTATGACAAGTACTACAAAAATATTTTCCCAGGTAGTGGCAGTACCGAAATCGCCTCATGTAATCTAAAGGGAAAAAACCACTGCTTATTTACATGTAAATCCAAACTACTGATAAGCAGCAAGAACTCTGCAAACAAGGACTTTGTGTCCACTACAGGGACATGAGGTATATGCTACATCAATTTATTAGAAAAATAATTTTTCTCAGTCTCACAAGTGTTTCCAGTAGAGTCCACATGTTCTCCAGCAAAGTCAATGACTGAAGTATATTGTAAACCCCAACAGAAAAAGGTTGTCAATCAAAAAATTCAAACAAAATATATGAAAACAGTAACTGAAAATAGTAAGGAGACAAGCACTTGTGGTCTAAATATCAAATAAGGGAATCTGCAGTATTTTGAAATTTTCTCTGTCATAACTCTGAGAAATTAATGAAGAGGCTGTAAAAATGAACAAAATGCATGTATACTAGCATATAGGAATTGATAACAAACTTGCCACTGTAATGAGTTTGAAAGCTGATGCTTGAAGCATTAGCCCTTCATCAGAGCAAATTTTGCCAAATTCAAGACCAAGATTCTGGTAAGGGCTCCTAAGTGGCTTACTGATATAATTAAGATATAAAGAAAAAGTCTTTTTTTCTGTAGATACTAAAAAGAACTTAAATAATGCTTTTTAACAACTTGCCTGGAGAGACTGCCATACCACAACCAGCACATCTGAAGTTTTGCTGTCTCATACATTCTTTTCTCCTGAAATTTGGGCACAAATTAGTTACCTTGGTCTATCAATCATAATAATCAGCCCTTGCCTTCCAAGCACACAATTAATTTTACGTAATTGAAACACATTTTTTGAAAGAAAGCAAGATGCACTGATCTGTATAAGGCTTTTAAGACCATAAATCCACAATGGAATCTTGAATTTATCTCTCTTTGGTCCAAAATAAAGAACCACTTTTCCTAAATAATTTTCTGATGCAACTTTAAAGGCATTGGCTTCTTTTTTACTTCAAATTTACAAGAGCTGAAAATTTGCCCACAAGACATGCTGCAGCAGCCACTGAAGTTGGAATTTGGTTCGTTTTTTGACAACCTTATTATCAAGCAAAACCCTGTATTTACACATTCTTTAATTTCTTCATACAATATTTACCCTTCAATCTGTGGAATTTCTTTTCTTTCTTGACGTATATATTTAGCTTATGATTGTAAAACCATATGAAGAGCTTAGATGACAGGAAGAATCTTAGCAATATTTGAATTTGCCAAACACAGTGTGGAGTATTATTAAATAAACAACTGAAACTCAATTAAAGCTATTCCCTTCTTTTAAATGCCTAAAAATATTACTGGTTCCCTAAAGAAACTATTCCATCACAAAAGTTTACTGCAATGCTAATTTAACACAGATCATCTAGTTTTTGACTATTTAAAAGTTACTCTTTGAGTTTGTGTTGGATATTAGATGGTAAAGCTAACCAGGCATGTAGCACCAAGTTGGTTGTAATAAATCCCATATCATACAGGCCTAAATGGCTTGCTCATCTCACAAATAGGTAACACTCCAAACTGTTCAATATGTAGGACACATACCTAGGTGGTTTATGAGTATGAAAAATAATCTGTGCCCGTGGAGGGGCCCATTCTGAGTTTCCCCGAATACGGCTCTGAAATTGAAAGATGCATTGTTTTTTAACAACCATGTTAATCAACCACTTGTTCTTACATACATGTCGACATACATAATAATATAGAGGGTAGATCACTATACAGTGCACAAGAAAATTTTCTATTGGTAACTTCTTATTCACAACATAATGGACAGAATTGCTATTTCATTACTACTCCATTTCAACCCTCATTCCTCCATATTATTATCTTGGTTTCCTTAACAAGCCTTGATCAAACCTTTGTCTTAAAATGACACCTTAGTTATGGATGATTTAGTACTCACTGGCAATGAGTTTTGTCTGGACATTAGTTTATTCTCTAGTGCCTCAACTTGAAGGATATCATCTGGTGCCACAGCCACAGTATCTGGTAGAGGAAGCAAGGACTGAGGAGCATCTTGAAATGATACTAACCATTGCAGTTCCCATGCTGCTGGGTGTTTTTGGTTGGCAAACTTCTGCAACAAACTTTTGGCTACTGCTTCAGCAGACAACTGGGTATAGTGCAGCTTGGAATTTGGATTATGCACTGAGTCTAATACAGTGTCTGTCACAGAGCTAGGATAAGAGGGTGTAGCATTGGATGTACAGAATTCATTGTTTTCCTGTAATTGTTCATCTGTTGGACTTAGTTCTTCCCACTCAGTACTGAGCTCATCTTCACTGTCAAATACAGACCCTAAATGAGACAAAACACTTTGATTTGCTGTTAAAGTAAAAACAATTAGTTGTGACATGTTTAATAAAGTCAGTACATTTTTTTTGGGACAATTATTCAAAATGGGTACCACTGAGACTAATTTTTTTAACACACAACCTTTTTACAGAGGGAGAGTGCTTGAACCCAGATAACTCAAACGTCACATATATTTTTTTGATAACTCAAATGTCAAATATATTTTTGTTGCTTAGAAGCCAAGCACTTCATTTTAATATTCACTCAAAAGAATACCCCAATCCAAAACAGTTTCTTGATTCATTTGAAAAAATCTTTCAATAGGAAACTAAACACCAAGAAATACAAAGAAATGAAAGCCTCTTCTCTCCTTGTTCAATCAATTCTCCATATTATTTTAATGCTAATAGATCACTGTGCTGCTTTGACAAGCAGTAATTCTTCCATATCACATGAGCTTTTTTTATAATTACAGTACAGTATCAAAGATAATAGAAGTAATGTGTTTGATGTAAGGTCCTACACAAACAAAATCAATCACCAGCTCAAAGAATCTTTTTCCTTACAGTTAATCATTAGTTATTCTAAGTTCTGAAAAATCTTAGCTGAATTAAAATAAGCTAGAACAGTCAGGTCCATTCATGATTCTTGTTCACTATGCATATACATCACTTGAAAATTCTGGACAGGATACTTTATTTTTTGAGATCCTCTTACAGAAGCCAAGTGTCTGGTAACGTTTGCACACTAAATTATATTTCATGTAACACAAATGCAAACTTGTAACCCAAGTGCCATTTGGTGTAAATAAGCCCTTGAAATTCTTAAAGACTATAAATTGCACTTGCCCTATGGGCTCATGCAATTTTAATGGCTTTGAAAAATTTACTTGTGCTTATTAACACCAAATTACACTCAAAATAATGTTTTTACTTATACTAATACAAATACATGTAGCTCATAAAACTATTGCAAGTTCAAGATATACACATATATGTGCTGCCAAGTAATAAACAGGATTCAACCAATACTGCAGTACTCAAGATGCATATCTAACCATCATTCTGGTCAGTGCTGAATTGTAGCATTTCTCCTCCATGAACTTTAATTTTGTTGTTTCAATTCAATAACACTTTGTAAAATTTATGGGAATCGCAGAATCTTGTATTGCTGAGAAAGGAGTATTGACTCATAATTGAATTTAATCTTTGGGTACTTCTGTTTTTTTTTTTCAATCATAATGACTCACTTGAAGAGTTTGTCTGCATGCTGGGTTCAGAGGCTGTAGATTGGGTGGCTTCATCACTAAAGGCAGCCTGTTCTTGCAAATTTTTTCTTTGCCTTTTCTCCCACCTCTTTCTCTCAAGTTCTTTCTTCAAGTAAAGGATTTCTTCATCCTCCTCCTCCTCCTCCTCTGATGCATTGACAGCATCACACTTCATCTGTATGAAATTCAGTCAAGTGACCAGGTTCTCATTCAATAAAATTTTCATTTCACAATATACTAGAGATAATACACAACATAAATTCATTCAAATCAAGAAAACTCTAGGACACCCAGATTAAGAAAGCATCATCATGTTGAAGAATTATACTCTCCACCATGTACATGTATGATTTTAATTCCTACCATTCAAAACAATGTACAAGCTACCTGTTAAAATACTGTCTTCAAATAGGTTTAAGTCCTATCCTTAGGATGCCATTTTAAAAACAACCACCAACAACAAAAACTCTGTATCTTAGCTATACACATCCAAAACTAACATGTACAAGAACTGGTTCTGCTTTTTTCAAATGGTGGATAATTTTATCCACTGGATGAATCCCTATGAGGTGGATGGTCCAGTATGTTTAGTTTACAGTCATCTGCTGGATAGTGATTTATCTGTTGGTTAGCAATATCCTCCCTTTCAACAACTGGGCCAGGGAAGATTTCACAGATTGGTACGCAAATTACAAAGCAGTGCACAAAATGGTATTTGTAGTTGAATATTTTGAAGAATTTAAAAAAAAAGTGGGCTTACATTTTGGAGTCTAAAAACATGCTTAGTTTAAAAGAATTTAAACATACCTGTACATTTTAAAAGTGGCAATAAAAATTGCTTTTTAGAGTATGCATCTCCTTTAAAAACTCACAGTGAAAGATTTTGCCAACTTTTGTTTAATGAATGTATTTAGACACTACCACAGTACACTACACTGTTTATATGAAATAAAACATTCCTAAACATGTAGAAAGATACAATTTGTTTAACTTATTAAGGCCGTGACTTCTATAAGGTATTAAAATATGAATATGAAATAGTGAAATAAAGAAGTTGCACATATTAAGTGACTTCAAACCTGTTCAATTGCTGCAATCAGTGCTTCAGATATACTAAAATGGGCATTCTCCTGTAAAAGAACACATTCAAATGAGGACAAATCACAGCCATAACCACACCAGTGAAGAAGTGGAAAATAGAAGTACTTATGGATTTCATTCATTGCTTGGCCAATATCAAGATTTTTTTTAAAAAAAGGATATGCAGACAACAAATTTTGGTTATTAAATAAATTGTGTCATATATGTGATCCCACAAAAAATTTTCAGAGTTGCTGGAAAGGCTTGTTGGCAATAATTTCTGTCACTTTGAATGCAGGTTTATGTTTGGTAGATTTACAGAAAAATGCAAAAACAGTTTTTTCTAAATGGGTTTTCACTGTATCTGGCAGCCAGCTCTTTATCATCTTTTCATCACTGATAGGTGGTCCAGTTTAATGCCTGTCACATAAACTTTTCCTATGTTAGCATATCATTTTCTGCTTTTGGTTTTTGAATCTTTTGCTATATGAAATTAAATTTTAAAACAGTTGCTGTTAGAGGCAAATACCTTGTCTAATTCACAAGAACTAAAATCCTGTGATGCTAGAAGTGTTGCCAGTGATTTTTCTTGATAAGGATCATCCATGTATGGGTCAATGCAGTACAGAGATTCTACAAGAAAAATTGAATAGTTCCACAAGGTATTGGTAACATCATGCCAAGAATGAAGAATTGCTTCAAATTCTCACCTGATGTAGCAGGAAGTGAAGATGACAATCTGTTAAGATCACTGCAGGAATTCTCCTTGTTTCCACCACTTAGAGCCAGATCATTAATGAACTCATGCTTCTGAATTTGTGTCACACCAAGCTGATCTGACTTTGACCTATTGTGTCCAATAGCTTTCCTAGTTTGATGTTCTGTAACAGACTCAGTAGAGCTGTTAACATTTTTGCCACATGATCCTGCTGAGTTAGTTTCAAGGTTGGCTGCTTCTAACATCCCATTGTTTATTAATTTGTCACTTTGAGAGTGCAAAAAAAATTTGTTAAGACTACCAGTGCTTGCTCTTCTGACTTTGCATGATTTTTTGTCATCAGTAGCATCCAACCACATTGCAGTGTAAGGAATACCCTCATCACTTTCCATTACAGCAGACAGTGCTGCATAAGCTAAAGTTGCTCTTACACTATCCCTTGTTTTCAAGGGTCCAAAAGTTGTAGAAGCTTGTGAAGACCAATTTACTTTGACATTTTCTCTTACTATCTGCTCTGTATGGGATCCACTTCTTGATAAACATTGATGCCCAAGAGTTTGATCATTTATGTTTGTCAGTAAATATGAACAGTTATGGCCAGACCCAGGGCAATGTTGCAGGTTTTCCTGCAAACCAACTGAAGGGTAAACTGATTCATCAGTTATTTCAATGTTACTCTCCTCTGGAGAATTATACAATGAGACATTTTGACAGAAGTCCTTTTCACTACTGCAACCTGAGCTGTTTGATGAAGGAAGCTCTTCAACATCTTTTCCCTGGATGTCTTTGTCTATGATAGAGGACTGAAGTAAACCAGTGTTAAAGTTCACACTTCCCTGCAACCACAGATCAATGTACTTTTTCTTGTTCAGCTGAAAGTTCAAAAGAACAAAATCTTTAATAATTTGCTCCCATTAAACATCATTTAGTGTCTTAAATTAATGCAGTGTAAATAGTACTCACCAGAATATTATCAATTTTAGCAAGCAGCTGAAAGTCACCATTCTCTAAAGCTTGTATACAAGTGCACATTGCCTCTACATGTGGATTGCTTCTCAGAAATGCATAGTCTAAAAAATAAATAGTATGTATGGTTGATACACATGTGCCTATTTTTTCTTTTAAAAACATTTCTGTGATCTAGAACTAAGTAAAAAAGATCTGAAGAAATTACAACAAAATTTCAAAAAAACAAAACATCACATTACAGAAGGTAGTGTACCATAGGAGTACATTATTGTATAGCTGTGAGTCTATGTGGTCAAATCAAAATACTGCACTACAACCCTAATGCTATGATTTCCTTGACTTTTCAATGTCCTAAAACATACAAATAAGAAAAAAAACATAATGTCACATTACTTTCATCCTAAACATGTACTTAACATGCATTTTCCCTCTATTTCTCTTGCATACCAAACAAAAACATAGGCAATTGCTATTAATGCAAGATTAATTTTTTGGAAGGGTATGGGTTGAGTTGCTTTCTTCTTTCTTTACTTGGTAATTGTGAAGTACTCTGTGGAAAAACACCTGTCCATCCAAAGTCAGCCTACTGACACCCCACTGCCAGACAACAGTTATAAGCACACCTGTTAGCCAACTATCAGCTGACAGATAGTAATCTGGCAGACAGTCAGTAATCTGTTGGTGATTTGTTGGTAAGTCATGGGTAACAATCTGTATTGTGATACTATATTAATTGTCCAAACTTCAGCTGACCTAAATGCTACATTGGATTGCAGATTTATTCAATGAATTTCCAAATTTAGCGGCAGTACCTATGAAAGTTGTTGAAATGCTGGTAATTTGCTATCTGAAAAGATTATCTGGACTGTAGGTCCTTACTCACATAATGCAGCTTGCACATGGACTGATTATTTCTTACAAAAATTGATTAGCATGATGAAGACATGTTTGATCAAGTTTTTTTTCACTTAAACTTTTACATTAAAATTAAGTTTGTGATACCTGCAAACCACTGGAAAATTAGTCTTAAGATAAACATTGTCCATACATAAATGACATGCAAAAAAGAGGTTTGCAAACAATTGTAGGGCAATTCATTGTTTGAGAGATGACAGCAGGAATGTTGATGTTAAATTATGGTATCAACTCATTTTTAAAGTGATTCAACAAATGCAGACTAAGTTAAACATTTAAAATATACCCAAAGTACAGTAAGGCTGCCATAAAATCTCAAAAAACCAAATAAAGCATACCCTTCACACAATATTGCTACATCATTTGAATAAATTGAAATAAAAATTCATATAATGTTCATATTCTGTCATATTGTATTTCTACTTATTAAGATACTGTTAGAAGCTCTTTGATAGGCTGATACTCCCCTGATTTTTGTTTAATTCCTCTATTTGTTTGTATGTCTTCCAGGAAGATGAATCTTGATAAAACCTGATTGCAATTCAAATATAAAGATCACAGCCTACTTTTATCAAAAATCAGTATGTACCAGACCGATAATACATCTCTGTGGTGGTTTGAGTCTTACCTACATGATCAAACACAGCGATGTTGTATCAATGGATCATTGTCTGACACACTACCAATTACTCAAGGCGTTCCACAAGGCTCTATTTTGGGTCCCATCCTTTTCTTGTTATATATCAATGACCTTCCACTTGCAATACCTCATTGCAATGTGGATATTAACACCGATGACACTACATTATGGATTGCCAATTCTAATCCTATGCATATCCAACACGGACTTCAGGGAAGTCTCAACAAAGTGAATCACTGGTTCTCACTAAACAAGATGGTCCCAAATGCAAAGAAAACAAAACAGCTACTTCTTGGAACCAAGCAAAAACTTTTCTACTGCACAAACCGCCTAACCTTTCATTGTGAGGCACTGAAATAGAAGAGGCCGTGAACAAAAAGCTGCTTGGTGTGAAGATAGACAAGCATCTTAATTGGAATAGCCATATAGATTACATGATCACTAAATTAAATTCTAGGGTAAATCTTCTTAAAAGACCCAGAAAGTACCTGAATTTATCACTTAGGAATTTGCTATACAACACTTCAATTAAACCAATCTTCGAATATTGTTGTTCAGTGTGGGGAAACACTTAGATTGATAATTTATAAAGGCTCCTCATAATTCAAAAACATTGTGCCAGTGAGAGTAATTTTAAATGCAGGCACTGAAAGATCAGTTGGCCTTTTTAGGAGATTAGGTTGGATTCCCATTAGTGACATAATAGAGCAAAGGAAATTGTGTATTATGCATAACATTATCTGTGGGAAATGTCCTGATTACTTTAATCATTATATTCATTATGTTAAAAATAGACATTGTTACACAACTCAGGCGTCAATTAATATGGACTTATCCACACCTTTCTTTAGCACTATGACCGGCAAATGTTCATTCCTTGCAAGTGGTTCTAGATTATGGAACAACCTAGACGGTGCCACTAGGGGGTCTCACTTCCCTTGGTAAATTTAAAAATCAACTATATAAGAAAATATATAGATTGGAACTCCAGAGTTGATAATTTTACTGTAAGCAGAAGTTTTTAATTAATTTTTAATTTTCAATTTTTAACTGTATTTTTACTTTGCATTTTTGCTATTTGAATTTGAAGTTTTAGTGGACCACAATGAGAACTACTGGTTCTACCGGTAATTGTGTTATCCAATAAAGTAATTATTATTATTACTATTATTATTATAATTATTATTATTATTATTATTATAAGCTAGACTGCTCAAAAAAATTCAGTTCATTGAACTTGTCAACAAACATAGACTGACTTCCATTACTGCCTCAATTTGTATCAATTTGTATGCTATCATTAACTATCACAATCATAGTAAAGTTAAGAGCTCCATTAGTTAGACTAATCCTCCATTAGACGACTAAGTGTAGTGGAAGGTCCTTTCAGAAGGCAGACTCAGAACGAGGGTAAGTGTCTCCAGTATAGAAGCATCCCATGAAAAGATTTGGATGATGTTGATTAATGTGTTATGTAATACCAATGTTAATTAACATTAATGAATTATCAATCAACAAAAAATGAGTCATCCTCCGCTGAATTTCCCTAAAACCAATATTTCAAGAAGCTAGATAACATATAAAAAACCATAAATAAAACTCTCTGCAACATTGCATGTTTGTTTCCTGTAGGTAAAATATATTCATTTAAACGCTTTAAATACTCACAAAGAGAGGCAAGTTTTGGAGAAAGGAAAAAGGTAAGGATATTTTTAGACAACTGACTTTGGTACTGTATAAAAACTAAAACCTAAATTGTGTCCAACTTGACATAAAAAAATAACTTAAAAGTTTTATAGAAGAGCTTGTTACTCTTTTACTTATGAAAATTGGAGAACACATTAAGTAATTCAGTCCAACCTGTATTAAGTGGCACCCTATTAAGCTATCACCCTGTATTAAACAATCAGTTTCCTAACTACTGAGTCATCTTGCCATTCCCCATGGGTGACAACTTAATACATGTTCCACTGTGCACCTTTTCAGATACCATTTAATTAAGCTCACCTTGGTACAAGCAATGAATTTTTTTCCTGTTGTTAACCAGCTGAGACAAATTGGAGGCAGACAGAGAGCAACCAAGAAAAGCTTGATGGAATTTCTCTAATATGTCTTCAATAGCATCAGTGAGATCCCCTTGAACAATTTCATCAAATGGTGAAACTACAACCATTGTATTTCTCTCACCCTTGTCTTGACCAGTTCTCTTTTGATAAATAGATGATGAAACTCAATAAATACAATATCAATTACACACAGCAAAGCTTATGACACACTGTTCCTTTTTTGAAGAACATTCTACAGACCAATGAAAAATCAGGCCTCAACAGACACGGTTCATTGTAATAAAATTATTATGAATAGATCTTCTCATTACTCTAGAAAATTAGCATCTACAAAGTCAACTAATGGATTTCAAGTACAACTTAAAATAAATAAGCATACATAAACATTTAAAATACTGCAAAATTGAATAAATCTGGGCGACTGCCACCTGTAGTCTTCAGAAAGGTAAACTAGCTCATGTTTCCAAATTGCATGAAACATCATTTGATTACTTGTAAAAATTAACACTTCATTTCAGCTTTCCATACTCAGTTTTTCTCTTTCCTTCTGTTAACTACTAATGAATTGAACGCAGACACGTATTTTCTTTGGCTTAAAAATATCCTTGTCTGAGTGTGTATTGAACACAAAATTACAACTGTAGGAAGGAAGAAATCACCAAACACAGAAATTACTATGAATTTGCAACTAATTGTAGCCAATTTGTGATCTTTAACCCCAAAAGATGGTCTTTTATGTACACTTGCTTGAATCTGAAACGCATCTTCGTCTGAAACGTATAATGAAACAACAAAAATAAAAGGGAAATCCTTACTTGATTTTTGCGTAGTCCATGCTCAAAAATGCGCTCCAAATCAAATTCAACATGGGAAGAACTAACTGTAGTAACTTGGCCATTTTCAAAATTGGACATAAGAATATTTTCTATCGTACATTTGAGCGAATTCAACAACGACCACCTTTCCTCTGCATAATGTGTTGATCCGACCTCTTCGTCCGCCATCTTTGTTGTGGATGTATGACGTCTACTTTAGTGTCCAGGTTTTATCGGCCAAGTTGCTATGAGCGAGAATCAACAAACAACTACTATGCCTCTTGCGGTCTCCTGCATCACAAAATTAAGTTGAACTTCACCAACAAAGCAGACTTTGGTATCTCCTCTCTTACCTGATGTTACCTGAGATAAAGTACCTTGCGATTTAAACTTTCAAGGTACCACTTGATATGTAATTTGTTTTCCAGCACCAGGTACGTATCAGCTTGCATTTCAGAAAATGACAACTAAGTAGGAATAGTCTGAAAAGTAAGGATGTGTAGTATACGGCATCTTAGTGTATTCAAATGCGTGATTAAGTTTCTTCAACATTGCTCTGTCAGGTGTGATTTGTAAGAAAGTGAGTGAGTCTGGAACATTTGACTATTTCCGGAGGTTATCGTCTAGTGTCGGTAGTTTTTCAAATCAGGTTCGGCAATGTTCGTTGATGTGGTTACTGGCTTAGCCAGTAACGCCCTATTAATATTTATGATCAAGTTGGGATATAACGCGCGATGTCATTGGTTGAAAGAGCCAGCTCCACCAGAGTAGAGAGCATAGAGGTTAGCTAAAGCTGTCATGCCATCTGCCAAATTGCACCATGTCCAACCTTTTCCAGGACTTTTCTCTAGTTTTTTTTTTTTGCAATTGAAAGTGAAATTTTGGAACTGGCAAGTCAGAAAATAGCAACAGACAAACCAAACAACAATTAGTAAACATGCCAGGCGCTGTAATTGAAGAATGATGAGAGCAGAGACTATTAATATTTATGATCAAATTGGGATATAATGCGCGATGTCATTGGTTGAAAGAGCGTGCTCCACCAGAGTATAGAGCATAGAGGTTAGCTAAAGCTGTCATGCCACCTGCCAAATTGTACCATGTCCAACCTTTTCCAGGACTTTTCTCTAGTTTTTTTTTTTTTTGCAATTGAAAGTGAAATTTGGGAACAGGCAAGTTGGAAAATAGCAACAGACAGACCAAACAACAATTAGTAAACATGCCAGGGGCTGTAATTGAAGAATGATGAGAGCAGAGACAAAAAATCCTCAAAGAGAAAACGAACTGGACAGACCAAGTTTTTAATGTTTTCACACCCAATTAGATTGCAAGTTTACAGATGGTAATAAAAATCAAACACAGCTAACACTCATGTAGTACATAGTTTTGTGTTCAAAAACAAAACAAAACAGAACAAAACCGGAATGATGAAAATAAAGCCAAATTGGTGTCACTGTTAAAATTCATACTAATCATGATGGTGTCAGAGTGACCACAAGCATGCTGAGGTCCAACACAGCTAGCTCATCATGGTGATCTCCAGTTATCGCAGTCAAGTAAGCCACGGAAATACATTGGCCACCCTGCGAGAGAACAACTTAGAGCTAGCTCTGATATCTTTTCCTACGCGATGAGTGGAAGGCCACATCAGTCATGGCAGCCAAATTTTAAGGTGCTGTCATGCCAAGCGATTTTCACTATCTGGTAAATTGAGCTGTTATTCATTCATAAAACACATGCTTGAACAGGTTGTTTTCTAATTGTCATGTTGAAAAAACTTGTGTGTTTTATGAGTTACAATTAAGCATTTCAGAACATTTCACTTTCAGATTCTGCATTAGAGACTAAAAAACTTCAGCCAAAAGTGTTAAATTCAACCTGCCAAACTATTAAGTTTGTAAACTATTGGAGAATGTGAACTTTAATGGTTTTTGAACTGTGATGGTTTGATATTTTTGACAGCGTTAGTCTTGTACAGCCAATCGGATTTTTTCAAACCATTCTAACAAGGATTCTGATTGCCTTATTGTAACATGCTTTATGAGAGTATGGAGCATAAATGACTGTGAATGTATGAAAGTCATATATTTGAATTGCAGAAATTACATTAGGAAATAGGTATGCCTTGCACATACACTGTATGTTATAATTATAATATTTGATATTAATACCCTTTCAAAGATTATGAAATGGCCAATAGTATCAAGAAAATTGCATGATGAGAAGGAATGGTCCAGTACCATCAACTGCAATGAATATAATAGTGATCGGTTGAATGTAAACAAGCACATGAACCAAGTTAGAAATTTTAATATATTAAAAATGGCCTATTGTACAACCAAGGGGAGGTAATTATCTATCACTTTCACTGACACTGAATTGGATAATTATATATACCAAGCATGAACTACAATTTCTGTTGATATACAGAAAAACAGTAATAAGTTAGTCTCTTGTGTAGTTTTGTCTACTATGTGTATTAGCTGCTTGGAGAGGAATACCTGTGGTAATTAAGTGAATAGTACTTTTCACTTTCAAGCTAATAGTTTAGTATGCACAAAAAGTACCAAAACATTGCACCACCTTAGAAATTGAAATCCTTAAATCAATTTTTTTTTTGTTATATTATCTCCAGCTGCTACAGATACAATGCCAGTGGGAAAAAAGGCAATTAAGAAAAAAGCAATAGGAAAGAAGAGTGCCAAAAAAGGATTGAAGGGTCTACAGAGTATTGCAGATCTTCTGAAGTCAGTCAGGCACCAATATGAAGTGAAATGCAAGGATTTCAATAGTTATGTGCATCCAGATGTGAAGAAACTTATCAACCAGTATGCTGAAAGTAACTCTCTTTTGGCAAAGGTGAGTAAAACAAAAACATACCTGCTTACTTTTTGGTAATTACTGCAAGTGTGTAAGGTGCTACTGAGAGGTTGGTGCAGGAAAGGCACTGGTGTTGTGGTTCAGTAAGAGTTAATAAGGTGCATAATGTGAACCCCTCTAATATTGCATTCCTTTTACCTGTTACTGAGAAGCTTGCTCACAAGGTTTTGTCATAAAGTGACATTAGATCAAGGATGTTTTTGTAACAAAGTGAAATGGTGTCACTAGAGAGAAAGTCAACCTTTTCAGTTACTCAGTCATCCTGATTTATTTTAAAAGACCATGGATACAAATACCAGAAGTGAGTGAAATTCAGGATTTACCCAGGTGGAAATCTTATTAAGATCTTGGAAGATCTTGTAAGATCTTGGAAAAGCTTGTAAGAATCTTATAAGATGGCAATTAAGATGAAGATCTTACTAAGATCTTATTAAGAATTAATAATCTTAATAAGATCTTGCCAAATTCTTGAACAAATCTTAACCAGGTTTGAGCATTGTAAGATCTTAAAAGATCTTATTAAGTTTATACAAGAATCTTGTAAGAATCTTGACAAAATTTTACAACACATGGGGATTAAGATCTTGGAAGGTTCTTAACAAGATCTTATTAAGTTTATTTAAGAATCTTGTAAGAATCCTCACAAAATTTTTACAAGAAATGGGGGTTAAGATCTTGAAAGGTTCTCAACAAGATCTTATTAAGTTTATTTAAGAATCTTTTAAGAATCCTAAAAAAATTTTACAACACATGGGCATTAAGATCTTGAAAGTTCTTAACAACATCATATGAAGTTCACTTAAGAATCTCAGTTGTAAGAATCCTAATCTTTAAGAAAAGGAAGATCTTACAAGCTTCTTGACAAGATCTTGGTAAGTTTGTTTAAGAATCTTAATAATTAAGTAAGATCTGTAAATGTAATATCATAAAGATTCTAGACATTATTTCATCTAAAGTTCGTCTAAGAGTTTTGTAAGAATCAAAATTTTAAGATCAGTAGGAATTTAAATGTTCTTGACAAGATTTTATCAAGTTTATTCCAGTACATTCTTGAGTAACTTGAAATGCTTATCCTGTTCTGTTCATAAGAGAGCATGGGGATGCATAAGGCTTAAAACCTCTCACACATGATGTGAAAAATCCCATGTCCAAAAGGGGATCACATAATGTCAAGTAAGCTTCTATGGTATGGTGTGCAAATTTCAGACCCGAGAACACAACATACATGCAGCTGCTTTCTAAAGAGGTAATTGTTCCACTGGAATTATGGTATCAACAGATTAAATTTGGACAGACTTTTCAGATTACATTTGATGATTGATTATGAAATATACTGAACAGCTAGTTTAAATAATCACTAATCATGTTCATAGGGAGTGTCTAGAAAGGGATTAAACCTTTGCACCTTTGCCTTGAACATAAAGACACCCATAGATAATGTCACCACATTCCGCAAGCAAGAGACTTTCGCTGATATGGTTCAGAAAAAAAAATATGGCAGTATGCAGACCAGCCAGATGGCAGAGTAAAAAGATGTATTTAAAAAAAAATTCATAGCTAGCTACTTGTAAAAATATTTTTCAAGAAAGTTGCATGAAATTTGTACTTTCACCAAGGCATTCCACGCCACTGCGCATACACAGAATTGCAAATTGTACACTTGATCGTTGTTGTTAACTGTTTTTGCATCATATCGTTTCGGACAAAGTTCGACAGAAATTCTACTTTGGTCGAGTGTTATCTGCCTGGTTGCGAAATTTAACTGTGCCTTACAGCCCTAAAGAAGAAGAATGATTTTGAGAATTAGGATTTTACCGACCAAATTCTTTACAAAATAATAACAAATAAACATCGGAAATTTGCAGACCGGTCAGATGGCAGAAATTAAAAGTATTTTAAAAAAGTTTATAGATAGTTACTTACAAAATACTTGCGAGAGTTGCGTGACATTTTGTACTTTCACTAAGGTTTTCCCCAGTCTCCCGCTACGGCCGGCGCAAAATTACAAATTGTTCACTCGACCGTTGTTGTCAACCGTTCTCGCGCCATTTCGTTTCGGCAAAGTTCTACAGAAATTTTACTTTGGTTGAGTGTTATCTACCTCGTTGCGAAATTTAATTGTGTCTAAAGCCCTGAAGAAGAATAATGATCTCGAGAATTTGGATTTTACAAGCCAAGTTCTATACAAAATAACTAATGTTACTGTCGCTTAAAATACGGAAAATGACGCAGTCGGTAAGTAACATGAGTTTACAGCACACCAGAGGAGATAAATCGCGTTTGCTTTTCTTCTGAAAGAACACTACGATTACACATTCAAGGTTGCGATATCCTTGTTTTATTCTGTCACGTGAAGGGGCCTCAGGTGAATAGTTTACACATCTAAGCACATAGAAAGCACACGTATTATTGTGCACGACACTCGCTTTATAACTCAAGGAACACATTGGTCTTGGTAGTTTAAGTATCTTGAGAAGATTTCTAAAAAAACAACTAGTGCACGACTGCAACTGAAGCAAATGAAGGCAAATCATCCCGAAGGTAAGTGCTACTGACTTTTATTCATTAAGTTCACGTTATCAACATTACACATCTGGAAGGTGATGCGACAGACTTATTTCTCGCACTTTTTAGATTCTTTCAGCATGGACGAAAAAGTGACGATAAGTTTATGTAATTGCAAGGCCACGGTATTTTTATATAAGGCAAATCATAAAATCTCGTTAGGGTTCGATTTCGTCAGGAAGCGTTTTTGTTTAGAATTGAGTGGAAACTTACACGAGATGTAACGCTATCATCATCAAAACCACGTAACGGCGGCTGCTAACCTTACTGCACTTGTAGCAATTCTCTCAAGTCAGTTTTAATCCAGATTGTTCTGGATTTAAGTGTTGTAGGCAGAATCATCGTAGCTTCCAGTCGTCTCGCATGGAAATGGTTCACATTAAACAATTAATTTGTCTTCGGCTTTACTAATAACCACTAGAAGTTAAACTAGAAGGGTGCAATAACAACGCGAAATTGATTATGGAATTCCTTTATTCCCAAATAATGAATTATGAATTGCCACGTTCTACTTAAAAGTTTCCACTGATGAGGATGATGATGAAAGCCAAACTGGGTTTGATTATCACGGCCGTGTCCACAGTGGTGGGAATCTCCCCAAAGCAAACAAAAATTACCAAAAAATGGGAAGTTCTTCTGATGATGTAAGAACTCTAAATATTCAATGTTGGTGCATGATAGTTCATTTCCCCCTCCCCCCTCCTTCAAGACTTCATTGACTTAGATGGCTTAAGGCAGAATTTTGGCACTGTTATCCTGTTAATTTTACTCTAATACATTCGATACCTGTATTAATTCCATGCAACATTTTTTGTATTTTGTTTGGTTCTGTTTAGTTTTTATATTTTTTGTTTTGTGAATGTGTGTGTATTTTTTTTTCTGGTTTTCATTTAATGCTGAGTTATGATTCCTTGCTTCCCTTTCTCACAATTTTCTTTGTTCTAAAGGTTAATGAAACTTAATTCAGTGGAGGGATTGCTCAACAAATGTAAACATTTTTTCAATTCATATTCACAGGAGAACTGGAGAGATAGGATCACCTGTAAAATGATTGTATCCTGAATAAAGTAGACTTTGAGTCCCATCTTAATGCTACAAGCACAGAATGGGATAGAAGGGTGGCAACTCCTCTGATTGTAAAAAGGTAATTTTTCATTTATCAACTTTTTGTGGGAATTGGGAATAGCTGTTTCAGCAGTGCAAAGCATAAACAAAGTTTGTTGGATTGGAGTTGGGCAGTGCAAATTGCCAAGATTCATAACTGGGAACCTGTACATAAAAATTTTGCTCTTAAAGATGATAAATTCTTGTTAAAGATAGTCACTACCTCCTTTTCTTTGCGTACAGATGAGGCATGATGGTAATCAAGGAGAACCATTGAGAAGCTCCTCCCCTCTACCTTAGTAAGTACTCCTCACAAGTCAGGCTACTGAAAGCTGGAATTGAAGTCAGAGCAACAATTCTACTGCAGACAATAGATTATGATACTTAATTATTTAAACACTGAGGGTTTTTTTCCAACCTTGATTCTTGTCTCCTAACATGTTATATTTCATTTTAGATGTACAATAAAACCAAACTCCTATTACTCCTCTCTGGCAGGGATTTTAAAAAATACGCTCTCAAGGTTTTAGTATATTTTGTACCTGTATACAAATTTACTATTTTCTTTTTTTCTTCCCACAGGAGCCATAAAACAGAAATTTGGTGATGCCCAAATGAATAAGAGGTGGTCTCAAATAAGGCTCTACTTGAATAAAAAAAATTGCTTGGATTCCAAGAGAAAAGTTCAAAATGTAGAGGGCAATGTTGATAAGTCCGTAGACTGAATGAACTAAGGCTTGGTTGATATTTGTACAAAATTGAAATATATGCAAATTTACTTGTCAAGTAGCTGTCAAATTGACTAAAATGCCAACTAAGATGAGTGATAGTGAGCTTTAATTCTTTGAACACGTTTGCTGCAATACAAAATTTTGTTGTTGTTGTTTTTTTTTTTCATGCTTAAATTACTCTAAAAAAAGAAAAACTATTTCAGTTTGAATCAAAGAAAAAACTGGGACATGCCTTTAGTTATTATGGCTTTTTTGTGAAAGGATAACTATGGTAGTTCAAATCAAACTGTCAAATGACTCCAACAATTAAAACAATTGTTTTTTTAGATTTTTAAAACACACCGAAGGGAAGAACAAGAACTCTTCTTGTACAATTGTCATTTAAATTGTGCATGTTTATCAGTTAATGTTTCTTATCAAGATCTTTTTTAGTAATTAATTTCACAGTGTTGAGAATTTGCAATAAATTTTGCTTAAATGTTGGATGAAAAAATTATTTCTTAGTTGTGATCTCCATTCCTCGATCATCCAGTTACTGCATATTGCATAAACCATCAGTTACCTACTATGGTCTGAAAAAAATGTGATATTTAAGAATTTTTACAGATTCTGCAAAAATTCTTGTAAGTTGTTTGAAAATCTCACAAGTTCTTGTAAGTTCTTTTAGAGATCATTAAGACAATTAATTAAGATTCTTGTCACAGGAATCCTACCAGATCTTGTAAGATTCTTGTAAGTTTCTTACTAAGATACTTATCAAGATTCTTAGTTAAGAATCTTATAGGATCTGGTAAGATCTTGTCACAAGATTCTTACAGGAATCTTGTAAGATCTTACAAGATCAGTTAAGATCTTGTCACAAGATTCTTACAAGAATCTTGTAAGATCTTAAAGATCAGGTAAGATCTTGTCACAAGATTCTTACAAGAATCTTGCAAGATCTGGCAAGATCTTGCCACAAGATCCTTACAAGATCTTGTAAGATCTTACAAGATTCTTACAAGATCTTGTAAGATCTTACAAGATTCTTGTAAGAATCTTGTGACAAGATCTTACAAGATCTTGTAAGGTCTTACAAGATTCTTAATTAAGAATCTTAATAAGAATCTTAGTAAGAAACTTACAAGAATCTTAGTAAGATCTTAATAAGATTTCCACCTGGGTAGGCAAGATATTCTAAACATTATGTATATAATTGATATGATTCCACAGTATAGAAAAGCAGCATGATTGTTTTCTTTCAAATATTAATAGCAGATAACTGGTGCTATTTTGGTTGGAGCAGCCAATTTTTTTATTTGTAAATATAAAATACATGTAACAGACAGGTGTTGGTAATATACTTATCAAGAACAAAAATTACAAAAAAACATCATTCACCTTGCCTACTTTGACAGTCCCCTATGCTTCAACCCCAAATTACACATGCAGTGCAGCAGCTTGTCACACATACTCCATATGGTTCCATGTACTCAAGGACCTACCAACAGAAAAATGTGCTGTGCACCTTGACTACATTTTCTCAGCTAGATGGGTGATGGAACTTAAAGTATAGCATTGTGTTTTGCTTGCACTGCAAGGTCCAAATAGTTTTTTTTTTTTTTGGAAATTATAGTTTTTTTTTCTCCCTTATACAGGAGAAAGTTTATTGAACAGAAATGCACAAGTGATTAAGAGTTCAAGGACAAAATACAGATATTTGTAAAGCATAATTTGAATGTGGCTATTAAGCAGCATATTGCATTTGCTTTCATTGGTGGATTTTGTTAGTGTTGGTACAAGTAAGTGTATTTCACAGGACTGAATTCAGAAACAAAATTTTTCATAATGTTGTCCATTGGGCAGATTCACAGGGCTGACTTTGTAAAGCATGAATCCTCCCCAGTGTTGACTTACTTTTCTTGTTTGTCAACAGTTTATTTTAACCCCAGGTCCAACAGATGAAATACCTGTAAAAGTCTCACCACTTGTGGCAGCTATAAGGAGTAATCGATATGTTCATGTCAAAGAGATCTATATCTGGGATGTACCAATGAAACACGAGGATATTGCTACGCTGGTTTGTTCAATGTTCTTTTTACTGTATCTCAGGGGAAAGTTCTAAGTTAAACATGATTAAAGCACAAACTACTATAGCAACCCATGTTCATTATATGAATGAAAAAAAAAGAAGACCAAAAAAACACCAAACAACATATTCATTCCCTCAGACTTTTGGGGGCTATTATCATTGGTTTATGACTTCAGCCCTTAATCTAAGCTTTGCCACACCCAACCACCATTTTGTCTTATTGATGACATGAGTTACAGTTAGATCACACCATGGTTAGATTGCTCCCAGTTAGATTGCTCCAACCAATTAAAAGTTAGATCGCTCCATCAAATAAGTGACTTTGCTCCTAACATAATTTAGTTCACTCCATGTAGAAAACTAAGGTAAAGGTAGCAAAACTAAGGTATCTAAATTGATAGTGCATTAAATGTCGTGCATATCTTACCTAACAATGGATTAATATTGCTCACACACACTTGAAATAAATCTGAACTACGCAGAAAGAACAAATAAAGCCTCATGTAAAAGCCTCACAAAGTGTAATCTGCTTTATTAATTAAAGATGGTGGATATCAGTTTCCTTACATCGAACAGCAAAAAAGGCCACTGATTGATCTCTTTCAATACACTTCAGACTGTAACATAATTTATTCCACAATCATTTATTCCTAAAAACTTTAAAAACCATTTGTTTGGAGCAATCTAACTGGGAGCGATCTAACCTTGGTGCCATCTAGCCAGATACCAATGACATACATTTATTGCTTAGTTTTGAAAGTTTGGCAATTGTTTTGGTTGTTACAGTAAGTTTCATGTCCATCTGTTATTACGCCCAAAATCCCATGGCTAATGTGGCATATCTTTATTTCAGCAGCATTATTGTTCATAGAGAAAGATGTTTTTTGTCTTGTCATGAGCATGGGACAAAGAAAATATTTTGATAGAGTCCCAATGAGGAATCAAACCTCAGACCTTCAGATTCTGGCTCCAATTCTCTACCACTGAGCCACCGAGACTCTATGGTGAGCAAGGCCCATTACAAAGTTCATATATGACATGCATCCTGTATACTGCTAGGATCAGCCAGAAAGCACCATGTTTGTAAATGGAATAAGAAAGAATTTTGAGCTTGCATGGTAAAGCAATAGAGAAAGATGTTTTTTGTCTTGTCACAAGTGTTGGACAAAGAAAATATTCTGAGTCCCCATAATCCTAGCAGTATGTAGCACATGCATTATGAACTTCGTAATGGGCCTCGCTCACCATAGAGTCTCTGTAGCTCAGTGGCAGAGAATCTGAGCCAGAATCTGAGGGTCTGAGGTTTGATTCCTCTGTTGCTGGTTGGTAGGGCATCAGAGAACAGAATCCAAAGGTCTGAGGTGCAATTCCTCATTGGGACTTGGAATATTTTCTTTGTCCCATGCTAGTGACAAGTCAAAAAACATCTTTGTCAATTTCTTAACTGAGCTCAAAACTTACAATTTCTCTTTATCTTTTTATGACAGTTCATATTTGACAGCAGATTGAGCTTTTTCTTCATTTTGAGCAACATGTCAACATTTTAAGCAATGTGTCTGCAAATGTCTTAGAGTATGGTTTTTAACTGGATTTAAGAAAATGAATAGCCTCCAAAACAGATAGTTTTCACTGTCATCCATCTAAGTGTGCTCACAGTTTAACAGCCTAAAGAAACATCTGCAGCTCTTCTATTAAGACTAGTGGTGTATTGTTATGTTTGTGTCTCCTTTTACATGATCTTTCTCTCTATTCACAAATTCATCACTGAAATGTCCTATAGTTTCTCAAGTTCTTTTATCCCCAAGGGTAGGAATCTCTGCAAACCCTGATATCATTTGTCTTATACTTGCATGTTACCAGAATTATCAACATCTTTCTTAATTCAGCCTGATATATATGCGCAAGCCAAGCAAACTGTTACCACTATTCTTACTCTTTTTCCTGACCCAACACTTTCAACATTACTTATCCCAGAAGCATGCAGGATGCATATCAAAGATGAACCTGCGTTTAGTAAAGATTATTGTAAGGTTCTCTGTAGTTTAATGGTAGATCATTAAAGCAATGAATCTAAAGGTCTGAAGTACAATTTGCTGTGGCAGGAATTAAAATCTCCTTTGCCTTGTGCTTGTGACAGAATACTGATAACATCCTTCTCTTTTCAAGTATACTGCTTGTTCGCTGGTACATAATAACTGAAGATGAGTTGGATCAGCTACACATGGTTTTGATAAAGCATTAAGTTTTTAGATTAAAATATCTATAGAGTTGAAGATATTTATTCCCACAGATGTGAAAGTAAACTTGCAGTTGCTTCTACTTCATATGCAGGCATTGCTTTTGGAGCAATCTATTTATCCCATTCAATACCTGGAACTTTTGGAGTGTGGTATCAATAGCTATGGAGTAGACAGGCTAGCAAGGTAATTTGAATATTCATCACTTGATATCATACTGATATAGATTAGATAAGCATTTTATAGCAAACTTTTGCTAATTATCAATTTTTTAACATTTGCTTTACCTTAATGTTAATTAAATGTTGCTTGCAGCCATTATTTATACGTTTCTCTCAGGATATTCAAAGTAGAACTTAAAGGATGAGACACGTTTTAGGAGAGGAGCATGAAAACATTCTAAAATACTAGGAGATGAAGAATTGGTGGAATAATAATCCCTCAATGTAATCAATGTTTTAGGGGATATAACGCAACTCCCTAAACACCTGCATGTAGATGTTAAACCATCCAATAAGGTGTAATGTGTTGGTGTTCTCTACGAACAGGCACTTTTTTTTTTCCAAGATTTTTCTGTTTGAAGATGCAAACAAAAGTCATTACGCAAACATTTTTTTTGGAAAAAGAAGTTGTTACGCAAACTTTTTTCTAGGGATTATTGTTCAAATAGCAACGGTTTTTATAATTTATCAAATTGTATTTTTAATTAATCAGAAATGAACATTGATTTATTTTATGTGTTGGTGAATAAATATCCTAAAAATATTGACCATGTTAATAGTTCATAAAAGTACTTTATTTGTTGTTTGTAGGTCCATTTGTATGAGCAATCTGACTGCTCTGGTGCTTGATTATAACAAGTAAGAATCTTTTAACTGCAGAGACATTACTTACATTAATTAAGAACTGATGGCATCATTATTGGGAGTGAATGGAAGAAAAGTCCTAAACATCCAACATGAAATCACCTCCTAGCCATGAATGTTGGTTAAGGAAAAATATTATTTTTTGTTAATTTTGAAACCTTGGTGGCTATTGTGGAGAGCCATTAAAAACTTAATTGGCCTAACCTGTTTGTTAGTGGTAAGGATATTTTCATGTCAATTCTTGAACTTTTAAGTTTAGCATTAATCAATAGTAAAGCAGCTTTAACAAATAATGCCAGTCATGTTGAGGGCACTAAGAAGGAAGGAATCTCAACGATCTCAAATGGGTTTGCAAGCAACAAATATATGGGTGAAGCTTATGATGAAACAAAGCCAATGAAATACATCACCTATCTCCATCCAAATATTTTTCATGGATGGGCCATGTGCCAACCTCTTCCCATTGGAAATTTAAAGTGGATGCAGCTCTGAGACCTAGCTGAAGGCTTGACTGTCTTTGACCTTGTCAACTAGAGAGAAATTTCTTGCATTCTTGATGTGGATCTCAAGTATCCAAAAGAGCTTCATGACTTGCATAACAACTTCCCACTTGCTCCTGAGAGATTGATTACTAATAGGGTAGAAAAACTTATTAAAAATCTGAATGATGAGGAGAAATACATACTTAGTCACAGAACACTGAAACAGTACCTCAATCTCGGTTCAAGGATCAAAAAGATTCATAGAAGAATAAGCTTCAAAAAAGAGCCTTGGTTGAAGAAACACATTAAGCTTAACACAAAGCTGTACACAAACACCAAGAATGAATCTGAAAAAGAGTTTCTCAAGTTGATGAACACTGCGGTCTTTGGAAAAACCATGGAAAACATCAGGAATCATGTGGATGTGAAATTAATCAACAACCTCAAGGAAGCATTGAAAGCATTCAACAAACCTGTTGAAATTCAAAAATAAGGATCTCTTTCAAACTTGGTAGAGGTAATCAAATTATAATAACTGAGTTTTACAGTTAAGCTTGTGATGCTGCAGTCTCTGAAAACATACCTCAACATTTACTGGTTACTTCTTAAAAAAAAAAAAAAGGCAACTGAAAGGCTAAGGGATTTAATCAGAGGGAAAGAAAACATGACATGTTCGGTTGGCAATCACTCATGTAGAACCAAATTTGACACTTTGATGATTGATGCAGACAATTGAAATAAACATACCTAGTTTTGTTGTAGGACTGTTTAATGTTATGCAACCTTTGCACCCCTTAGATCCCTTGTCATGTAAAATTTTGGCACTTTCTTCGTTACTCAATTAAATGGACAATTTCCTGAGTTGCTTGCTGGGCAGGTAAGTAGGCAAAGAATAATGCTTACCTGAGTTGGAAATCTGACTTTCATAGATGTTGTTCAAAAGGTTTTTCAAAATCTATTTACAATTTTTTAAAGATATAAAGTAATAATATTAAGAATGAAAAAATATATAGTAATTATTTACAACTAAACAAGCTCTGAAGGTTTATGGTAACATACTGTGTGGAGGTACTCCCTCAAGGTGATCCTAAAAGATTTCAAGGAGGTACAATTCTTAATGTCATTGTCCAAACTGTTCCATAAGCTAGTTGCTCTATTGGTAAAAGTACATTGGCCTGTGGCAGTTTTACAAATAGGAATCTGAAGCGAGTCCCTTTTGTTTGTGTAACAAGCATGAATATTAGAGCATTTAATAAACTAATCACTCAGGTGTTGTGGAGCAAGGTCATGCAGACATTTATATGTCGTTACTGCATCCTTATATAAAAGTAATTGCCTCACGGGTAGCCAGTTCAACTGGCAAAGCAAAGGAGCCACATGGTCAAATTTCTTAGAGGTCATAACTATCTTGTTGGCAAAGTTTTGGATTGACTGTAGCTTACTGATATTCCCAGCTGATGTGTTTGACCACACAGTGGAACAATATAACATTTTACTAAGAACTAATGTTGCTATTAGTAGTTTTGAAATTTCTTTGTCTAAGCTCTTCTTAACATGACTTATCTGACATAGTATAGAAAAGCAGGATAAGACTACATGTGTGATGTGGTGATTGTAAGTTAAGTGGGGTTCGGAATGACTCCCAAGTCCTTTGCTGAAGTAGCTGGTTGTAGTATTCAACCAAGGAAGGATGTCATGTTCCCAGCACGGCAGACACAGGGTGCAGTGTAATTGGGTCCGCTAGGTCAACCACAGTGAAGTACAGGATGGACAGCAGACTCTTACACACATTTATTGGACTAAATCATGTAATCAGGCTAGCCTACTTATTACAACACTTGTGGTGAAAACTAAAAGGAATACACGATCTGTCTAAGCTAAGGAAACAAGCTAAACTAAAAATCTGACAACAGAAAACACAACTAATGATCGTGACTTACGTCTGATCTTGGCTCCGGGGATGAACTCCAAGTTGTAAAAAAAACTCTGAAAGACTCTCATAAAACTCCTCTTTGCTCTAGGGACAACTCCTTAAAACTAAAATGTTCACATGAAAAAAGGCCTAATATACTTCTATGACGTAAAGGAAACTAAACTGAAATAACTCTTTGTGTGGCTAGCCAAAAGGATATTTCATTATCACACAATCAAAACGAAACAAGGCTACATTTTAAGAAAACAAAAGGTCATATAATGTTCTAAAGCGTTCTTTGTACAACAATGTGATAAAGGACACTTGGAGAACTTCTGGTATCTTACTCATCAACTGCTTAGTTCCAATAAAGAAGAGCTTGGTCTTGCTCAGATTTATTAGTAAGTTGTTTGCACAGCACCATTAGGCCACATTGTGCAGGTCTTATTCAAGCTTCTCAATCACTGAATCAACCTCTGCCAGTGGGAATGACAGGAATACATGCAAGTCATCCACATATGGCTCCAGGCTGCAAGTGCCAGAAGCTGAGGGTAGATCATTGAGGTAGATGCAGAAAAGCAGTGGTGAAAGGACTGCGCCTTGTGGGACTCTGTGTGTTATTAGCAGGGGTCTGAAAGAGTGGAATCAATTTGGACAAATTAAGAGCATCATGATAGACGGCTCATGAACTAATTAACAGTTGAGGGTGATGTTTTGACTTTGGACAGTTAAAGAAGCAGCTTTTGATGTTGGAAGCTGTCAAAAACTTTCTAGAGGTCTAATAGGGCAAGAGCAGTAAGTTTCTTTCTATCCATAGCTTCTGAGGTCTGTGAGGTAGATGTTCAGAGTTTCAGTGGTGTGGGCCTTTTTGTTACCACTCTGGTGGGCTGTTAACCTGTTGTTGTTAAGGAGGTAAGTAGTGAATTAATGAGAACAATTTTCTCGCAAACCTAAGACACAACAGTTAACAGTGATAGTGATCAGTTATTGGCAGCTTCTTCATGATCTCCCTCTTCCAGGATAGGTATCACCTCAGCTTCTTTCCACTTATTTGGAAATTTACTGGTAAAAATATGGAGCAATTTATGTTCTTGGTCAGAGGGCCTAAGATGACAGGTAGGCAGTCCTTGATTATGTGTACACTCACTATATCAGGACCAGGCACTTTGTTAAGTGGCAGTGACAATGCAACTTAGCATACTTCCTCACATGTCATGGTCCTGAGATTAAAAGGTTTATCAATGATGGGGAAGTCGACACTAATTTCCTCAGGGATCACTATGTTGTTTTTCTTGGATAGGCGCAAAGAGGCCTCTGTGGTATTTCTACTGACAGCTGCAAAAAAACTGGTTGAATTCATTTGCTATGGATTTTGGATCTATAGAATAAATTTCCTTTCCTTGTTTTTGATAGTGAGATCAAAATTGATTATCTTCCAGAGAGTACCAGGATTTTTCTGATGCAATCTCACTTCTTCAAAGATGTGGTTTCTCTCAGCTTCAAGAAGGGTTTTCTTAACCAAGTTGCATGATTCTTTTAATTGTTCCAGTCAACAGTGTCCTGTGTTTGATGAATCATTTGAGGAGGCTACCTCTAGATTTCACAAGATCCTTGATTTCCTGGTTGACCAAACAACAGGGTCTGCCACTAATCTTAATGGATTTCATGGGAGCATGGATGTCTGGAATGGACTTTAGAGTATCATTAAATGTATTGAGCTTAAGATGTTGCCAGATGTAAAATGTTGCCAGACCTCCCCTACCGGTTATTCCTTTTAAGAGCATCAAATTATCACATTTTTGACAAAAGAGATCTAACTGAATTTTATTTTAAAGCTTTCAGATCTGAAATCAGATTTCAAACTTACCCAGGGTTGTCTTTACCATGACTTTTTTGCTTTGCACAGGACCACAAGGAAATATACAGAGTTGTAAAGTGCATGTGCAGAACTTTTCTGCTTCTTGAATGGTGGTTTGCCTATGGCCCCTATTTTCCAATAGAGCACTCCAAAAATGTCTGTGTCATTTGCATCCCAATCTCCAGACTCTTTTTTTTAGGTGGTGGACACCAACCATCAAATCAGACTCAAAATTTACAAGAAAAACTGTCTAGGTCTCTTTCCAGAGAAATTGCTTTAACTCATCCAGCTGCCTTGAGCTTTTTAAGAAGCAAAGTATTACCAGAACCTCTGATTCCTTAGTCAGGCAAAAAAATGGTTCTGTGTTTCTGACTGGTCATTTATTTGATAAATCCCAGCTTAATTTCAAACAGCATCAGGGAGTTTTGACCTTTAGGCTGGTTATTTATCCAAAGTCTAACTCAAACCACACTTTTTTACAAGCAGTGGGTCTCAGAGATTCTTTATGGGTGGGTTGATTTCATTGAATAAAATTAACATTACAAGTGGCTTTCAGCCCTCTTTACACTGGTCTTAAAAAATAAATGTTGATATAGAAGGTTCTGTTAAACTGAAGATGTTAAAAAACTTTGTTTAATTAGCTGGCTCTTTGAGGTTGTCTGCCTCCAATTGTGAGCGTGATGTTGTTTCCACTGAATCTTCATAACCTATGTCTTGTTGGAACATCATTAAAGGAATAGAAACGTGCAGTAGAAAAGATCTGCAATCCATGGACTAAAAGCCCCCAATTTTTTTTTTCTTCCCTGGGGTGATCAGTAACTGAAACAAGATAGCATGGGAAGAAGATAGTTAAAAAAAAAAATACTAGTCAAAAATACATAATTTATAATTGTAAGTAAGACCTGAAAAAAATTTCAGGCCCGTACGGGATTTGAACCCATGACCTCTGCGATACCGGTGCAGCGCTCTACCAATTGAGCTAACAAGCCAACTGGGAGCTGGTCAATGAATTGGGTACAAATAAACATCCGAGTGAATGAAGATTTAGATATATGAAAATTCACATATTTGCACTGCGGTGGAAAGATGAAATTAGAAGATCCTCGCAGCTAAGAACACTACTGAAACTAGTAGTTGTAAGTAAGACCTGAAAAAAATTTCAGGCCCGTACGGGATTTGAACCCATGACCTCTGCGATACCGGTGCAGCGCTCTACCAATTGAGCTAACAAGCCAACTGGGAGCTGGTCAATGAATTGGGTACAAATAAACATCCGAGTGAATGAAGATTTAGATATATGAAAATTCACATATTTGCACTGCGGTGGAAAGATGAAATTAGAAGATCCTCGCAGCTAAGAACACTACTGAAACTAGTAGTTGTAAGTAAGACCTGAAAAAAATTTCAGGCCCGTACGGGATTTGAACCCATGACCTCTGCGATACCGGTGCAGCGCTCTACCAATTGAGCTAACAAGCCAACTGGGAGCTGGTCAATGAATTGGGTACAAATAAACATCCGAGTGAATGAAGATTTAGATATATGAAAATTCACATATTTGCACTGCGGTGGAAAGATGAAATTAGAAGATCCTCGCAGCTAAGAACACTACTGAAACTAGTAGTTGTAAGTAAGACCTGAAAAAAAAATTTCAGGCCCGTACGGGATTTGAACCCATGACCTCTGCGATACCGGTGCAGCGCTCTACCAATTGAGCTAACAAGCCAACTGGGAGCTGGTCAATGAATTGGGTACAAATAAACATCCGAGTGAATGAAGATTTAGATATATGAAAATTCACATATTTGCACTGCGGTGGAAAGATGAAATTAGAAGATCCTCGCAGCTAAGAACACTACTGAAACTAGTAGTTGTAAGTAAGACCTGAAAAAAAAATTTCAGGCCCGTACGGGATTTGAACCCATGACCTCTGCGATACCGGTGCAGCGCTCTACCAATTGAGCTAACAAGCCAACTGGGAGCTGGTCAATGAATTGGGTACAAATAAACATCCGAGTGAATGAAGATTTAGATATATGAAAATTCACATATTTGCACTGCGGTGGAAAGATGAAATTAGAAGATCCTCGCAGCTAAGAACACTACTGAAACTAGTAGTTGTAAGTAAGACCTGAAAAAAATTTCAGGCCCGTACGGGATTTGAACCCATGACCTCTGCGATACCGGTGCAGCGCTCTACCAATTGAGCTAACAAGCCAACTGGGAGCTGGTCAATGAATTGGGTACAAATAAACATCCGAGTGAATGAAGATTTAGATATATGAAAATTCACATATTTGCACTGCGGTGGAAAGATGAAATTAGAATTTTAAATTTGAAATTAGATCAATTGGTAGAGCGCTGCACCGGTATCGCAGAGGTCATGGGTTCAAATCCCGTACGGGCCTGAAATTTTTTTCAGGTCTTACTTACAACTACTAGTTTCAGTAGTGTTCTTAGCTGCGAGGATCTTCTAATTTCATCTTTCCACCGCAGTGCAAATATGTGAATTTTCATATATCTAAATCTTCATTCACTCGGATGTTTATTTGTACCCAATTCATTGACCAGCTCCCAGTTGGCTTGTTAGCTCAATTGGTAGAGCGCTGCACCGGTATCGCAGAGGTCATGGGTTCAAATCCCGTACGGGCCTGAAATTTTTTTTTTCAGGTCTTACTTACAACTACTAGTTTCAGTAGTGTTCTTAGCTGCGAGGATCTTCTAATTTCATCTTTCCACCGCAGTGCAAATATGTGAATTTTCATATATCTAAATCTTCATTCACTCGGATGTTTATTTGTACCCAATTCATTGACCAGCTCCCAGTTGGCTTGTTAGCTCAATTGGTAGAGCGCTGCACCGGTATCGCAGAGGTCATGGGTTCAAATCCCGTACGGGCCTGAAATTTTTTTCAGGTCTTACTTACAACTACTAGTTTCAGTAGTGTTCTTAGCTGCGAGGATCTTCTAATTTCATCTTTCCACCGCAGTGTAAATATGTGAATTTTCATATATCTAAATCTACATAATTTATAGTTATTAGTTGTGCAGTGAAATGATTTGCAGGTGTTTGTTATTTCCATATTCACAAGGTTATCCCTAGCCCTGTTTAGCACTTTGCTGCATTCAAGTGCTTGCTTTTTAGTGGCCCATTTCCAAAACCCTAATAAAATTAATATTGCACCCTGTGCTGAAAATCAAACAACTCTGAGGCCTCCTTTCTTCAGGCTCTAGCCTCTTTTACAAACATTGCATTACATCAGTGCCAAAGAATTCTGAAACAAATCATGTACATACTGATTTTTGTATGTCAGGAAATGGAAAAATAATGACCAGCATAGCTGCATAAGAAATTAACGTATTTTCGAACATTTTGTTATGTTATGTTTCAAGTTTACTATTTTGAGTTCATTTTCAAGACTCCAGATCATTACTCTCTTCCAGATTTGGTGACTCTGGCTGCAGTGGTCTTTGTAGAGGTCTCTATGGTAATAAAACACTATTGCGTCTCAGCCTATGTTATTGTAATCTTGGTTCTCAAAGTGGGGAGCTCCTCGGAAAAACAATTTCCAACACAGCCATAAGGTAACTTTGTATACTGAAACAATCTTATATTGATGTATTCAGGGTAAAAGGTTGATAGAAAACTTTATAGAGGCTCTTGGAATCCACTTTATAAACAAAGTACATAAACAGCCTTCATAAGATAAATGTGCATCTTGGCTTGAATGGTTAAAGGAGATTCCTTGCTTATGGTGAAAACATTTAGGGGACACACACACTGCTCAATCAATTCTTAACAGACTGCCTAGTACAAGCTTATTTTGCAGAAAAAAAATTGTAAATGGTTAAATTTAATCTTCAATTAGTACATGCACTAACCACATGGTGTGGCAGAAACAAAGTATTACTTTCAAACTGGATGTATGACCTTTAACAGGGAATAAAATGTGCATTTTTTTACCTTTGAGGTCACTTTTTGAACTTTCATGTTGTTCCTCAAAAATGATCAAAACTCTGCTGGTTTGAGTTGTTTTTATTAGTTGATCAAGTGTTTTTGAAAGTAACTTGATATTTTATATTCAGTTAATTTTAACAGCCAAAATAAGGCTAGTAGACCTCAAGTGTAGCTTATTTTATGGAATATCATTTTAAAAAAATTTATATTTTCACTCAGAGATGTCTATCTTGATGGCAATTTTCTGGAGTGTGAAGGGGTGATCGAACTTATAAAGCTCTTTGCTGACACAGCAGAAATGGAAGCTATTGAGCGTGCTGAAAAAAAGGAAGGGAAAATTCCTGAATCAAATACATTAACTGTACCAAGTGTGGCATCAGCTATGTCGTCAGTGTCAAGACCAACATCTTCAGTTGCCGTTAGAAGCAAACCTGGAAGGTTGGCTGCATATATTTATCTAAGAAGTCATCTAGATTTAAGCTAAATAAAGTGTTTACCCTTTGTAACTCCATCAGGCCTTTTTGTACTAGTGAATGAAACCATAAGTTTGCAGTATTCTTTAACCCTTTAGGCCATGAGTTAGGCACTTAAAGATAATGTGTCTGCAACAAAGCAACAAAATCATATATTATAGAGATAAACAAAATTGGGCCCAGCTTGGAACTGTGAAGATGTGTACTTTCCAAACAAATTATGTATCTTTCCTTATTCATTACACTTTTTCCTCAAATGTGTAATGTCTCTTCTTTGGATTGTGCATGACATCCTCACATCATGAAACCTTTTGAACTCATTTTATTTGGAATAGCCCAAGTTGTTGGCAAGAATTTTGATTAACTGCATCATTCTTTCAAATTAATGATTTATCTACAACCTAGAGCTCAAGAGATATCCCATCTTCATCAAATGTTTGAGGATTTGTCAAACTAAATGTTTAAGAAGGTGTATCTGAAAACTTACAAGGATATTAGTTTACTGAAATGGACATGTTATTGGTCAAAGTGGTCACATGTCAAATTTAGTTTACCTTTTATCCTTTAGTGCGAGGTCTCAAATGTCTTCTACAGGCAGGATTGGAAAGAAAGGGAAAAAGAAGAAAAGTGCAAGGAAGAAAAAAGAGCCTCCTCCCCCACCACCAGTGGGCCCTTGGATTCAGAAACTTCACTTGCTGAACAATGGCATTGATGCATATGGGCTGGGTTCCACTCTTGGGCCTGTCATGTGTATGAAAATGTTCAGAAAGTAGGTGCAACTTGTTCAGTTAATTAAATGGTTACCGTAATATAAATATGCATTTATGAAGATCTCTTTAATTAGTTAGTTCTGACAGATATGAGACATATATGCATGATAATAATGATACTGATTTAAGAGTGGGACATTAGGGACTATTAGGAACCACAAACCATAGGGAAAGTCATTCAAAACCACAAAACTGTCCAAAAAAAATTGCTGAAAACTGAAAACCCCATGCAAAACCATCTAAACTGATAAACCCCAGTTAACAAAACCATAATCAATCCAATATAGTGGTGGCAAGTAGAGCATACAGAGTAAATTGGAACAATCTCATCACAGTATCTGTGAATGCCATGGGTTTGCCTGAAACCCCCATATCTTCTAGTATCTGCTTAAATTATAGGCTATATTTGTCCTTATTTCTGCCACTCCTTTGAGCAAGGACATAGTCTCAAGCATTATTGGAGATGTGTGACCTAGAGATTCCTATGATATTCTACTAATGAGAATGCAAACTTTAAGCCTTCATGTTTTGAAATTGGGGTATATCACTTGGGGCACATCACATATTCAGTCATGTGATACATTTAGACCAATTGCATGCAAGAAAAAATATTTGATGAATTATAGAAAAGAATATAAATAAAAATTGAGACTAAATATGTGATATTTTGAAATTGTGAAACATAATCAAGACCAAACTTTTACCTGCACCACACACACAGCTTGCATGTTGTGATTTTGTTTTGGTAAAATTTCAGTTTATTGTGGGAAAGGGAATAGTATTATCTGATGTGTATGATCTGATATTGGAACATAAGTTTGCTACAGTATATTGCACATTCTATTGAAAAATGTGTAAGTTCCTCATAAAGATAAAAGGGGGATAAAGGGGAAAGTAAATGAAAAGCACAGCTATGTATATTGAACAGTCTATATTGAACAGTCTAGTTCTTTTTTTGTCTCATATTGATTTGCAGACTGATAACACACTCTGAAAGCTTACAAGAACTCGATATAGATGATAATGCTATTGGTGACCTGGGTGGAAGAGAGATCCTCGAGGCTCTCATGGATAGAAAGGAAGGTTAGTGAAAATAGGGGGAGGTGACATTTCAGTAACTGTAGTGACAAAAATATCCCTTACTTTCAGATGGGCTCCTCATTACCTTTGAAATATTATTCCCCCTATTACAGCACTCTTTTTAGTGTAGGAGTACCCAAAAATGGAAAAAATGCACAACCGTCCTCAGAGAAAAAGGTTTGATACCATATTCTTACAGAGAAATGTATATTCTTTAATATGAGGTACTTTCTACAATTCATTTGTGGTATAAGGAAGGAGATATCAGGAGTCTGTTACCTGAACCTGATGCTTGCTATGAAAGCAAGGCTCCATTCATAACCAGCGTTTAAAACCACCTCCCTCCACCAAAAGTCAATAAAATTATCAAACCGTGAGTGTTTACCTAGACCTTTTAAAAAAAAAACAAAAAAGGCTTTCTTAATATCATGTGACTTGTCACATGAACTTACCTTATATAAAATCTGTCTTTTTCTCCACAAATGAATTGCACATAGTACCTTGTATTAAAGAGTAGACATTGCTCTTTAAGAATATGGCATCAAACCTTTCTGTAAAGTGGGCTGTGTATTTTGCCATTCTGGGGCTCTTTGCTCCTACACTTTTTCCACCTCTGGCATCATTCCAGTTCTAATTATTGTCTTTACCAACATTAAATGGCATGGTTGAACTTCAGGCACCAATTTTCAATTGGATATGTGTGCCAAAAACGAATTATGCAAGTCAGTTTGCTGCTCTTACTTTCTTTAGGTCACATACAATGTTTTCAACCCCCCCCCCCCCCCTTGCAAAGCCAAACGTAGAATTGGAAGTCTCATTACAATATAATTGTAAAAGAAATATTAGTGTCCTCTGGCTGTGCAGCATAGCAAGATAAGCAAGAGAAATTGGTACCCAATGAAGTCCAGAAAGGCAGGACAATGTGCGTGACAAACTACATTAAGGGTGCAAAGCAGGCTATGAACCTATGTCAAATGTCATTATAGCCAACTTGAATGATGCTTTAAACTCTCTACTGCAAGATGCGCATTTTTCTGTCTGTAGGAAGATTTGAGACAAGTCAGGGAGATAATTTTTCCAGGGTTCTCAAAGTAATAATTATCAGGGCTGGTCCTTTTGCAGACCTTTCACAGGCTCACGTGGTTCAAAGCTTCATACTTTTCTATGGGGAAAATATGCTGGTGTTAAAGTGCTAATAATGAGGGCCTGTTCACATGCTAATCAAATACAACTTTACAAACCTGAAATGAATCTTCCAAGTAAGGCAGAGATTATTGGCAAGGGAATTCTTTTCTAGCTCTGATGATAAATCTCTTTAAATCAAAGGTTTAAGTAACTTTGGGGAAAAATTTTGAAAAGTGCGAGATATAAGGTTTCCAATCGCTAATCCAAGTGAGAGCCCCATCCAACCAGGCTGAACTTCATTAATTGGATCTGTGAGTGCATGAAGCAAATAACTTTAATGTGTGAAAAAAAATTCAAGCTATTTTAATATTTTTTCATGATTTCCTTCAGCAATCAACAATATACATTAAATCAACAGAAATGCTCATCTTACTTAAAGGAGGTTTAAAGGAGGTCAATAGTTGTTCCCATGCATGACTGCTGGGTACATCAACCAAGACAGTGTATTATTAATCTCCCTTATTCAAATCTGTTAAAAGCAATTTGTACAATGTTTGTTTGCTATTCAGCTGAATCTGTATTTCTGGTTAAACTTTAGGTGGATTGAATGCTATGAAAATAAATGTATCACACAGAATAAATTCTTCAACTTTTGCTGCAATTAACAAGCTTGGCTCAGGTCTCAAGAAAAAAGTGAAAAAAAGAAAGGAAAACCAGGAAAGGTACTCAACTGACTGTCAACAAAGTTATTGCAAGATAGATTTTAGTGTTGTTGTTTTTGTTTATTTGTTTGTTTTTCATTATTTTAAGAGATCAAACGGGGTGCTTAATAAAACTGTGATGGTGCAACAATACTACTTGCAGTTTGTGTTTTGTTGTTGTAGGCTTTGAGAGTAGTTATTATTTAATTCAATTTGTCCTGCTGTTTTCTGGCCTTACTCACCTATTTGCTGTTTATCCGTTTGTTCTTTCCAGAAACGAATTTAGAGTGAAGAAGTGCTTCTTGGGAATCAGTTGAGTGATGTTAATGAAGAATGCCAAGTTAATACTTGTGAAGTCTTAATAATGTTGTGTGAATAGGAACAACTTGTAAATTGATGTCACTTACCAACAAATTTTTCAATAAATTTTTAACTACTTTTCAGGTTCTGTTTATTGCAGAAAAAGCGAAAGATTATACCTGGATAAAAGAATTAAAATAATTGAAATTTCTAGAGAGTTTTGGCAAACAAACCAAGAACTAATATTGTACCATATAGGGATGAGCAGTTCTACGTGGTAATTTATATCATGCTTGAAATTTGCTCTAAAAGATTACTATACTTGTCCAAAGGTACTTTACAAATCTACCAATAGACTGTTATATAATTCATCTGGATTCCCTAAGGCCACCAAGTTGTTGGCTTCAGCACTCCACTGACCATTAAGTTACATTTTAAGGAGAGTGTTAAAAACATTGTATTTGGGAGGGGGTACTATTGACATGGAAACACTTGCTTGCTAGATTCTTTGCAAGGCTCACCCTCAAGTTACCCTGTCCAATGAAAATGTAGGGAGCTTAACGTCAAGGTTAGAACTGCGCATCTAGCCCAGTCAATGACCTATTCGTGCGTTGGTAGCAAACAGCTCTCTTCCTAAAGCTCAAGGGTGGGGAGGGTAGTTTTTGGACCGCTAGAATTGGCCCTTAGGCTGGAAGGAGTTTTTTACTCATCCCGGTGGCGCCCTGTTTTGCCGGATTGGTAGTCAGGAGGGTGGTTGAGGGTCAAAAGCATTGGTGTGAGGAGGGGGCTCAATTGACATTGCAAACACCTTGTTAGTTTTTTAGTTGAAAGCCACTATCTCCTGGTATCCGGTTAGATCGCTCCATGGTTAGATCGCTCCAAGTCAGATCGCTCCATACCGAAGTCAGATCGCTCCACTCGAAAGTTAGTTCGCTCCATCAAATAAGTTATTTCGCTCCATACATAAGTTACTTCGCTCCATGTAGAAACCTAATACACTAACTTACTTCTGATCTACTTCTGATGATGTGTATTGCGTCTTGCGATCGGTCGAACTACCGATGTTGGAACAAGTGTTTCAGTGTGTAATGAACGTAGAAAACTAATAACCTAACTTACTTCTGATCTTTGTAGTTTATAGTTGATGATGTTGCTTGCGATCAAGTTGCTGAAATATAAAGTGATCGACGATTCGTTCACTTGAACCCACCAAAGCGAATTACCAATGATGAAATAAGTGTTTCAGTGTGTAATAAATGATGAAATTTCCCTTATCCTTCTGTCTTTTATCAACCTTCCACGTTAGTTTTCTTCATGGAGCGAAGTAACTTATGTATGGAGCGAAGTAACTTATTTGATGGAGCGAACTAACTTTCGAGTGGAGCGATCTGACTTCGGTATGGAGCGATCTGACTTGGAGCGATCTAACCATGGAGCGATCTAACCGTAAACCCTATCTCCTGCCTAGCTGCCTGAAATGCAGGGCTAGCATCTTAGTGGAGCTTATGGACAAGTCTACTTTAGGGTGGGCTGCCGAATGCCTGTCTTTAAAGCTTTATGGCAGAGACTGTATCCGTTAGTCTGGTCAGTCAACTTTGGTTTGTTTCTCACTCTACAGAGGCTCCTAGGGAGAGGCCACTCTTACTTCTTAAGACATTTTTACAAGAAATTAAAAGGTATATTTATTCAATATATATTTTCAAATTGCAACTTTTATGAAAACGGGTATATATCTATCATACATATACCTGTTTTAAAGAACGTCGCAAATTTGAAAATACATACTAAACATATATACCTTTTGTCTTCTCATCAAAACCAGTCACTTTGACGAGGAAAGGAAATACGTTTTTAATATATATTTTCAAACTGGTAACGTTTCTGGAAAACAGGTGTGTGTAATGATATATCTTTTTAATAAAGGGGTAAGTTTCCAAAGAAACTGTGGTGCTGCGGCGGTGGCCACCGTAACGGATTTCAAAGCTGGTTAAAATGTTCTAATTGGTTAAACTGATTTATATGGAACTAGATAAAATGGTTTAACCGCTAAAAATGTTCCAGCTAGAATTGTCCAAGTAGATAAATTGGTTCATAGGTAGATAAAATGGTTCAACCAATTAAAAATGTCTTAACTGGATAAAGTGGTCTAGGTGTTAGAAGTGGTCTAACTAGAGAAATTGGTCCAACCGCTTAAAATCATTTAACAGGTTAAAATGATCAAACTGGTTACAGCGGTCTGTCCACTTAAAAAGATGAAATTAAGAGATCCTCGCAGCTAAGAAACACTACTGAAACTCTACCAATTGAGCTAACAAGCCAACTGGGAGCTGGTCAATGAATTGGGTCCAAATAAACATCCAAGTGAATGAACAAATATGTGAATTTTCATATATCTAAAATCTTCATTCACTTGGATGTTTATTTGGACCCAATTCATTGACCAGCTCCCAGTTGGCTTGTTAGCTCAATTGGTAGAGCGCTGCACCGGTATCGCAGAGGTCATGGGTTCAAATCCCGTACGGGCCTGAAAAAACTTTTTTCAGGTCCTATTAACAACTACTCGTTTCAGTAGTGTTTCTTAGCTGCGAGGATCTCTTAATTTCATCTTTCCACCGCAGTGCAAATATGTGAATTTTCATATATCTAAAATCTTCATTCACTTGGATGTTTATCTGGACCCAATTCATTGACCAGCTCCCAGTTGGCTTGTTAGCTCAATTGGTAGAGCGCTGCACCGGTATCGCAGAGGTCATGGGTTCAAATCCCGTACGGGCCTGAAAATTTTTTTTTCAGGTCCTATTAACAACTACTCGTTTCAGTAGTGTTTCTTAGCTGCGAGGATCTCTTAATTTCAACATACAGGCTGTGTAGATTTCACAATTAAAATTGTTTTCTTTGCTGTACACCTTTTGTTTACATTTCTATCTCATTAATATTCATATTTCCGGTTATCCGGACTCTCGATTATCCGGACTATTTACCGAGGTCCCGACGAGTCCGGATAATCGAGGTTCGACTAAGTAAATGAGGATCTTCCGCGATTTTTCAAAGGTTTAAGTATAGCTGAATTGGCTTAACACCGTTTTATGCGCAATCTCGTCGAACATTATCGCCAATTGCATCTAGGAAAACAAGCTTTTCTGTTCGGGATTTACTCGGGGTGTTTCGCCCCAATACCATGGTTATTGTTTAAAAGGAAAGTTTAAAAAGTAATTTGAGATGATAGGGAAATATTTTCGAGCTGTTTTATTGGCAGTTCGAAGTCAATTTTGCATTTAAAAAATTGGCCATCCTTTTCCAGTCGGAACAATGTTATGCTGTACTAGAAAAACGTTTTAGTCCAACAGTTATTTACAAACTAAAAATGATAAGCAATGATTTCTTTGTTACTGTTAAATCACTCGAGGAACCTCGAGGAACCTCGAGGAACCTGTATGAAAGAAATGCGGCCTCGCCTCTTCAGAGTTGTTAAAAAGATGTGGAATGAATGGACATTGGATTTAAAAGACGGATAGTCTCAACAGGTATTCCTACAGCAAAAATTTATCCCTTAATTTGCTGTTATACATTTCTCATAACCCCTTAAAAAAATTGCTAAAAAATTGACAAAACAGTACACCTTCATAACGGGTATGGATCCCTTGTAAATCCAGGCCAGTCACTATAAGGTATAACATAAAGTATCAATTATGCTGTGAATCAAATTAAAACCTCTGTTCAATGGTTTTCATCTCTTCTCATGCCATACATGTAGAGTCGTAAGCTAATGTGATTAGAAGTGACTCTGTGAGCTTTATGTCTAAAACTGAGTTAAGTCTCATAAATATACCGTCGACACCTAGCTACCACAAGATAGCTGCCTCAATCTTTTCATAGTCATTGTCAACAGCTGTCATGGTTTCCATTGCTGTAACTACAACGCCAATATTGCAGAGTGCTGTCTTAACCCTCTTCTGTAGCATTTTTTTGAGCCGAGGCACGCTCAAACATTGTAGCTTCTAGTTCATTTATTTTGCCTTCATTTTCACGAAGACCGTTTAAAGCACCAGAACACTAAACTAAAACTTTTTCGGAAGCAACACCAACTTGCCAGAAGGCAAAGAAAATATATTGAGGTCATTGATCACGAGGGAGACGAGGAAATGGCATTTTGTAAATGAAAGTCCTACCACTATCCTATAGTACTAATGGTAACATGCAGCTGTACAAAATAACAATGCAATGAGTATCATCTCAGACCATTTGTAAAAATAGTTGGAAAGTTCAAAATGACTTAGTATCCCCTAAACATTGTTACTCCCTTCATGTTAAGCCCCTTAACCCTGTTGGATTTAGGGGTGATATTGTGATGAGAAAATAGATGCCAGTCGCTCTTAGGGGTTTAAAGGTTAGAGGAAATATTCCTAAAAGGGCTCTCTATTGAGACATCAGTAAAGTATTTGTTGCCTGTAAACAATTTTTGCTGATAATAAAATAGGCAGGGAAAATAACTTTGAAATGTCATTCGAGCGATGAACCGGCGCGAAGGTTTTAAAGCGATGAATGTCAAAATTTTTTCCTAGACTTGATTTTTATTACAAACTGAAGCTAGTATCAGACGACTGGTAAAAAAAGGTTTGAATTTTTCTGGACCTTAGCGTGAGAGAAAACCTAGATAAGACTCACCTTACCTCCTCTTCTTTCTTGGATCTCTTGTGGTTTGCTTTCTCTTTATTGATGACCTCTTTTCAGGCTTTGCTTTGCAAGTTGATTAGAAATTGGAAAATACTGAAAATTTATTTTCAATTACAACCTTACCAATATGATTTCCCGCTCAAAACGCGAGCTGCAAATGGTTTCCTTGTACGGCTTTACATCTACTAGCCTACAGGAAGCCCTCGTGTAAGGCCTAACCGAGTACTGGCGGCACTCGAATGTGCGCACTTCATTGTCATCTGCCGCTATTTCCTGGCGCACACTAATGAGGTATCCAGGTTACGCACGTAATCGCACGTGTGCATTTCCTGCTCCCTCACCCTTCCATTATGTAATGGCTGGCAGTTTCGTGTCGTACCTTTCTGCACTTGCATAGCCAGAGATACGACGATAAGCGCTGAAAAGAACTGTATGCATGGCGCTGTAAAATAGTAGCTGTAATGAGATGAATTGGTCTCTGCTGTTTTTGATCGTTGTTATCTAGCAAAATCAAAGGTTCTCTGCATATCTTAATGGCTTTCTCGATGCGATCTGAGTTTAGCAGGAACAGGGAAACAAGTAAGACGATGCTCATGGAAGTTAACATGGCGTCTACCGTTAGGTTCCTTTGCCATCCTCTCTTACTATTTTGGAACATTATTTTTACTAATACAAGTTAACCAAATGACTAGATGACTTGGATTCTTAAATTACCACTAAAAACAGGAACGTGTGTAAATTTGCAAAAACGGGCTGGGTTGGCACACAGACTCGGAACTCCGGTAATAGTGAACCTTTAAAGCCAAAATCGTAAATAAAGGAAGGAAATGGAGCCTGATTGCATAAAAGAGGATATTTCGAAATTTTATATTTTTCATTAATTTATATTAAAAGTACTTTGGTTAATTAAATTCATTGTTTCACCAACTGTCCAAGTGCTGCAGTGTCAGTGTCAGTATATGCCCACCTCCAGAAGAAAACGAAAGTCAATTGAGGTTTTCTCCCTCGCAGTCAGTCCTGCAAAATGTTGTTTTCCTATTATGTTACGCTCGATGGCCGGGAAAGTTAGCTCATGCAGTTGATCTCAATTATTCAATCATTAACTGTCATTTCACTTGGTGACTCGTTAAGGAGCCGTTTTGTGCTTCATAGCATGAACTACAACGCGATCTGCTGTTCCTCGTTGGAACTGGAACTGATTCAGGAGAGATCGATTTTTTTCTGTACGAAAAAAAAGAGCATTATTATACTTAAAAAACTTGGAACAAGACACCTAGAGTACGACAGCAGCAGTAAATGAGAAATACGCGATACTATTGAGCACATTAAACTGGGGTTGTCGTGCACTCTGCTTCAACTCACGCATGAATTAAGTGAAAAACTTTTTAAAAAGATTGGAGGCTTGGAGAGGGCGAAAGAGCCGACGGAGGCCTTTCCGGTGGATTACATTTGGTCATGACAAAACTTCAAGGTGGCGCGCTGATCAAATTCAACAACCGTTGAATTTGGTTGGGGGCTGAGTTTAGACCAGGTCTCTATAAGGTTCTTATTTACTCAACTACTTATCATTTATTCATTCATTGGTTTTGATGTAGTAGTAGTCATCAGGTTGCCAACAGAATAGCTCTTTGATCGCGTTTAGCATGGTGCCCCATATTATTCGCCGTTATGTTCACCCACTGAATTCCAAATAACCGGGTGGAAATTATCCCCTTTTTTAGCGCGCCATCGAAACCAAAATTTTTTAATCCATCCAGGCTGAGTGTCATTGATTAAAACTAATAAAACTGAAGAAGTTGTGTTTTCAACCGAATATTAACTAACAAATGGCTTATAAAAGACTCGACATTCGGCAGACCACAAGGGTAGGGATAAAAATAAGTCAACGGATACATTTTACATCTGGACTCAACAAAACCTTGTTTGATGTTCACAATTCCACATCTCATTTCACTAGCGTGGTTTCAGAGGTTTCTAAATTTGTTTCATTTTCATCTTATTTCTTACTGTGACCAGGGCTTCTTCCTGGTACACTCATAACATTTGCAAAACATCATGCAGATGTGTCAAATCTCATGCGCACAATTTATCATGGAAATCCAAATTAGTGACACGTGAAGAGACCAAGACTTGCTCTAAACAAATACCATGTAAGGTCATTTTTTACATTGAGATTGTGTTTGTTACGGAACTCCACATGTCAGTGATTTGAAAATTGCACGCTTTCATTTCGCGCTATGCGCAAATCCGGCTCCTTGATTGCTTTCACTTTCATTTTGCCACGTTGCTTTGTGTGTTTCATTTTCCACGTTGTTGCAGTGATGAGCTCCATTTTCCTGCGTCATTGCAATGGTAAGTTTCGTTTCCCATCTTGGCGTACTTACCGTTCAGTATTTTCCTTTTTCCTTTGAGTGCTCGTGTAAAGTATTTCACTCTCTCTCAGTGAGTCGAGTATAATGCTTCAAAATAAAAACAACCCCAGTTTCATGTTTTGTATCTCCATGAAACATGCTAACACAACCAACTGTTGCCAAATTCACGCCTCAATGATAATGAAAATAATTTTCATTTTCTGAGATGATGCTCGCAATTCATGTTCCCAGTTCAGACTCACAGTTCATGTTCAAAGTCAGGACCTCAGTTCAGTCACTCAATTTCGGAGTCTTTGACGGTTGCCATTTGTTAGAAAGACTTATCTCCATATAATATCGAGGTCTTCGACGGTTGACATTTGTTAGAAAGATTTATTTCCATACAATATTGAGTTTTTCTCTTCCTAATATCAATAATGACAATCTTTCTCTTACGAAAGGAAGTAATGCATATTCAATGAATTGCTGCTAATCGAACACTCGTGATTTTGCAAAGGCCTCCAAGATCTGGGATTAAGCATTCTGTGTCATTCGACTGTTTGGTAAGTATCTCGCACAATTAAAGGATTATCTTTCACTGAATTGTTACGTTAGTACCTGGAGCACTTTCTTTTGTTCGATTGATACGTCAGTTACTCGCGCACTTTTAGGATTATCGTTTAATTGATTGTTAGGTTATGTTTTGCACACTTTCAGAACACGCCCTCATTCAAAAGGTACGTTTAACTTAGAATCGTATGCTCCTCTAGGATTCTAAATTATTGGATTATTACGTTAGCATCTCGCGCGCTTTCTCTCTTTCATTGAATTGTTATTTCAGTACCTGGCGCACTTTCTTTCGTTCGATTAACACGTCAGTTACTCGCGCACGTTTAGGATATTCGTTTAACTAAGTGTTAAGTGAGCGTTTTGAACACTTTCAGGATCATCCCTCATTCAAAAGTTACATTAGTGTCTCGCGCACTTTTCGAATTCTCTTTCATTGGATTGTTACGTTTGCATCTCGCGCACTTTGGAAATTCTTTCTAATTGGATTATTAGGTCAGTATCCTTCGCACTTTTAGGATTCTCTTTTCATTGGATTTTAACGTTAGTATCTTGCCAACTTTTGGGATTATACATTATTGGATTGTTACGTTAATATCTCGCGCTCTCTAAAGATAGTGTATGACTTGATTGTTGCGTTCGTATCTTGTGCACTTCCAGTATCTTGATTCCGTTCCATTCACTTGTTACGTTAGTGTTTCGTGCACTTCTGCACTTAAATTTCATTTTACGTCAGTGTTTTGTCCACTTTCAGGATACTCTTCTGTCAAAAGTTACGTTATTGTCTTACGCAATTTTAGCATTGTCCTAAATTGGTTTACAGCGTTAGTACCTCGCACACACAGGCCTCTCTTTTCATCGAATGTTATGCTGGCTATCACGGGCACTTTCAAGTTTCTTTTTCTTTCGATTGCTTTCTTTCGTTCTCAGGCTTTTCTATCAATCGATTGCTAAATTGGTATCTTGGACACTCTTAGGATTCTTTTTTTTCGGATTGCTGTGTTAGAACCTCGCACGTTTTTCCTGTTCCGATTTTTCTATTGTTACGTTAGTACCTGACGCGCACCAAGGAAATCTCTTTCGTTTGATTAATACTTCAGTTACTCGCACACTTTTAGGATTGTTAGGTTACTGGCTTTTGCACACTTTCAGGATACCTCCTCATTCAAGTTACGTTTAACATAGTATCTTATGCACTTTTAGGATTTTGTTTTTATTGGATAATTATGTTAGCATCTTGCACATTTTTAAAATTCTCTTCTACTGTATCGTTACGTTTGTATCCTGCGTACTTATAAGATTTTCTTTCGTTAGATTTATTAGGCTAGTATCCGGCGCATTTTAAATAATTTTTAAGAGGGCATGGTAACGACTTCTGCAATCTGATTGGTCCTTTGCGCGGTCCGTAATTCCCTATCTGTGCCCACGTACACGGCAAATCATCCCTTTTCTCTCTCTCAAATCACTCTGGTTGACAGAAAAATATTGGTTTCGAAATGAATTTGTATCACAAATACGCTTTCAGTGAGTCTTTCTGAGTCCGTTCAATTTGGACGTTTTTACCGTGAACTGCACAACAATGAGAAAAAGCCGCATTAAATCCCCTTGTGCTTAGTTGAAGTGTCCTATCCGAATTAGGTTTTTGTAAGGGAAAGAGCAGATTTACACACGCCTTTACAGCAAAGAAACGCGAAAGAAACATGCAAACTCTCACAACTTCGAAATAAAAAATTGGAATTTACTAACGATTACTTTCCTTGCCATTTACTTACTGAACAGAAGTAAATTTTCATACATTAATTAGTCGTCGATGAGAGTGAATAATACTTTCCGTAAGATCATTAACTTGCGTCCTTGCCTAACAAATTCGGTTTTTTTTCAAAGGTGTACATGCGCTTTTTTTTTCTTACGCGCTCTCTAATTGACAGGAGTCAGATTGTGACAGATGCTTGTAAACGTAATATTTCAAAGTTTGTTTGGAAGCCCGTTAGATCACCTTTATTGTTACGCAAATGAAAATGTTTCGGTGAAGCCTCTTTCTTTAATTTGCCTCTATTTTAACTACTTTTTACTCGCCTGAAAATTTTTCAGTTTAAGGAAGATCTTGCCGTAATTATAGCCCGTTATCATTAAGAATTTCGACAAGTTTAAGGAAAAAAAGAAATATGTTACTCACCAGCCTTGATTAGTCCGTATTGGGAAAAACTGTGCCCTCTGTCTTGAGAGACCTCAAGAGGACCTCGGGCACAGTTTTTCCCAATACGACCTCCAGGCTGGCGAATGACATATATTTCGTTCGATTCATACGTCAGATTTTCTCACACATTTAGGATTATTTTTTAATTGATAGTTAGGTTAGTGTTTTACCCACTTTAAGAATACTCCCTTATTCAAAAGTTACGTTAGTGATCGGTAAGTGTCTTTGACTTTGACTTTTGGAATAAAAATTGTTTTATGATATCTTAAAGTTTCCAAATATTTCTCTGCGTACTGGACGCTGAGATGAAAGACTGCTCACGTGCTGGTGTGGCACGGCGAAAGAAGCAGTATCTGATGTAACGTAACCCATCCTATACGACTCTCTCAAATGCGCAGGTTGCTTATTGTGCAATAATACATTATAGTTTCTAAGGCAAATGGCAACCATATAGTAACTATTTTTCTCCTCACCAATAATGATTATGTGATCGGTTACCTTTCTCCTAGATAACTAAGGTTTCTTTTGCAATGATTATCCCTATTTTACTCTCAAACTGGGCCATAAGATTCATCCTCGAACAGCTATGGAAGACATCCTTATCTTACAGCAGGCACAACCATTAGAAAGGTTGGATCATAGCGTATGATATATCCAAGACTACTTTTTATGATCATGGTGAATTCGATTGGAAAGGACATAGAGTGAAAGTGTCATACAATCATGAATGTGTGTTCTCAGAAACTGGACTTTGAGTACTTTGAGATGCACCTTATTTCATAGTTTCTTTCATTAGATCTCTTGTCTTAATCAATGAATTTTCCATGGATTTTTTAGAATTAAATATTTTTAAATGGTCTATTTTATGATCGATGGCATGTAGATTTTTATCCACATTTCCCTCAGTACCACCCTTCAAGGAGGCAGAGCAATTACAGGTCATGACACAAATATTAGCACTTTAAACATCATCCAAACACTCGCGCACTTTAAGGATTCTCCTTGAGTGGATTGTTACGTTTTAGGATTTTCTTTCATTTCAAGTTACGGTAGCATCTCGACGCTTTCAGGCTTGATCTTCAGTCGAAAGTTACATTAGTGTCTCGGGCATTTTAAGGACAGCCTTAATTTTGATTGTTACGTTAGTATCTCTTGCAGCTCCAGTTCTGGTCTCTTGTGCATTCTTAGGGTTTCGAGCACAGATAGTAGATAAGAACTTGTTTGATTGCAATTTTCAAAATTTCCCTTTTATTAGCAAAAATCAGTAAAAATAGATTTAAACTAAGCATCTCCGGAAACCGGGAGACTAGTTTACCTCTTTGCACAGACCTTCAGATCTAAAAATGTTGTTAAAGTGGGGAGATTCAAAAGAACTTTGAACCATTTGACAGCTACTATCAAGGTGCAATTTCTGCGATTGACGGTAAACATCTCTAGTTTTTGACGGCTATATTTGAATGTTAAAATCCTATTAAGACCCACACTTAGGCTCTTGGCTCGGGCTCTCAGTTCGAGATCTTGGCTTAGGATCCTAGTCCAGGCTCTCATGTTCTGCGTTTGTGTTCTGAGTTGATGCTCTGCATTCATTTACTGAATTTGTGTTTTAAGTTCATGTTCTTAGTTTGTGTTCTGAGTTCATGTATTAAGTTCATGTTCTGAATTCGTTTTCGGCTCATGTTCTGCGTTCGTGTACTGCGTTCATGTTCTACGTTCATGTTCTGCATTCATGTTCCGTGTTCCAATAGTTACATTTGTAGACAAAAAAAATTGTACTGAATCTCTTATTTAAGCTTTCAGATCTGAAATTTAGGATCACAATTCAGCCTCACATTTGAGGAATTGCACTCAGGCTGTCACTTGAAGCTTACCGTTCAGGCTTCCAGTTCATATTCTGAGTTTATGTTCCGATGTCATATCCCCAGCTCATGGTCCGAGGTCATGATCTGAGGTCATGGTCCAAGGACATGGTCTGAGGTCATGGTCCGAGGTCATGGTTCAAGGTCGTGGTCTGATCATTGTCCAAGTTCTGAGAAATTTCAGGTCATGACACTGACATTAGCATTTCAAACATCAACCAACAAGTTTGTGCTGTCGTGGCTGGCCCCAGAACACTGCTGGATGTGACGCACCTCGTGATAGAACACCTAAAAACTTCTAGGCCTACAGTGTGGAAAATAATTCTGTCCTGTTTTAAAAAGATGTAAATGACAGATCCGCAATACTGACAGGGTTCAGGTGGCCATTTGGAAGAGAAGAAAAAAAAAATCAGGAAGTAATGCAGAATTTTTCGTGGTCACATTTCAATACATCCTCAAAAAAGCACTCCTCCTTAAGAGGCTTTCTGAAATAAGTTTTTGGGGTTGAAAAGTGTACCCTTTCATTTATATATTTTTATTTATTTTATTTATTGAAATTTGTTACACGTACAGAATAGTATCGGCAACTGGAGAAGAAAACAGGACGATGTCCCAATTGATATTCAACCCCAATAAATATTAACAAAATAGTAGTAATAATTATAATCGTGAAAGTAGTAATAAAACTAGCAATAATTATCATATGCTATTATTTACAACCAAGTCAATTTAATAATAGGTTCATTAACTTACACCCTCACGACTTGGAAGATTATAAGAAACGGTTTTTTCATCGTAAAAATCTAAAAGCCTCCTTTAAAAGTATGAAATGAGTCTACGTTTTTAATGTCCCTTGGTAATTTGTTCCAAAGATTGATAGACCTGTAATAAAACGAATGTTTTAAGTTATTTTGTTTTGTGTGTGGTATTCGAGAATTTAATTCACTCGAATTACGCGTTTTCTGCCGAACTACAGTTTGACGGAAAAAGTCGTGGTGACCCAGATCAATGTAGCCTGCTCTAGCGTTATAGATAAGTACTAAGTCTTTCATTTCCCTTCTATATTCTGGTGGTAATAGAGAAAGTTTAAGCAGCCGATCCCTGTAGGACATATCCCTTGGATAATTCAAGATAAAGTTTGTGGCCCTGCGCTGAACGTTTTCTAACAATAGTTTGTCCTTTGACGTGTACGGTGACCATAGTTCACAAGCGTACTCTAGTTGTGGTCGAACAATTGAGTAGTATAAAAGTTTCTTGATGTCAGGATCATTGATATCTCTACAGACCCTACGAATAAGACCAAGCGTTCTGTTTGCTTTAGAGGAAATCAGCTTTATATGTTGAGACCATTGGAGAGTATTGGCGACAGTTATGCCACCCGTTAAGGTGGTATTCCCGTTTTGTGGGAGTATTCTTCCTAGAGATATTCAAGGCCTTACATTTGGGTATGCTGAGACACATTTCCCAGGTATCACTCCAGATTGAGAGCTGCGTTAGGTCTTGTTGAAATGAAAATTTATCCGATGGTTTTTCAATTATCTTAAACAGCTTAGAATCGTCTGCAAATATGGCAACTTTAGAGTCATGTTTAATACATTGAGGAATGTCGTCGATATAGACAAGGAAAAGCAGAGGGCCCAATATTGAGCCTTGAGGAACACCGGACAAGACTTGTAACGAGTCGGAATAGGTGCCTTGTAGTGCTACTCGTTGATATCTATCAGAAAGATAGCTCTGAAACCAGTTTATTTGCTGCCCAGATATTCCACTTTCATTTTCTTTCTTTAACAAAATAAGATTAACGGCACCCTCTTGCCCTTGAATAGGTAATAGATACCCTAAATTTATTTAAGTAAAATGAACTGCAGTATCAAAAAAAAGTGCAGTTAAAAAGTGAGAAGCAAATTGGTACTGTCACAAAAGTTTGTAGGGAAGAAAGATAAAAATTAAAACTAGATTACGTAGTAAAGTCATTCTTTTTTGGAGAAGTAAGCTTGTGGTCAGTACAAGTCGAATAAATTGTGCAATTGTCCTAGTAGGGGGTAAGTGAGTCTGAAGAGATATTTTTCTTGCTCTCAATATGTGGTTGAAGTGTTGCAGTTATATTTGAAAGTGAGCACATAGTGAGACAAACTATAATACTTATTGATTATTGGCACCATAAACATTATATGCTGCGTTAAACAATATTAAAGGAAGATTTTACATCTCAAAGTGTAAGAGAGTAGTGACCTATCTACAAGTGAAATTGCTGTTTTTGATTTTTTAGAAGACATGTAAAAGCAGAGGCAAAAATAGTAACTTTATTCTTCTGTTCCATTTGTTGCATCCGAAGGTGATAGGAGACAATGTAATATGTGATGATTTAAACAGCGATGGATTGGCAGAGATATTTTGGTTTAAATGTTGAAATGTTAAACAATCTGCATTATGGCTTTTAGAAATGCGGGCACTCTATCTAGGCCCCTATGAATAACGAGCCTTCCCTTTATCTTGATAGGGGCTAAAAGTTTTCTGTAGGATTTGGTTTACGTTTTATAATTTTATAATCATTTTATTTTTTATTTGCACAGTTACCTGTTAGTTCAGAAGACTTTGACATCAGAAAGTTTAAGAAGATGAAATTATTGCAGAGATGAAACTGAGGTGGGTGCATCTAACTCTTCCACTTTTTCCAAGATTTAATTCACTTTCAAAACAATGCAGGTAAATAACATTAGTAGACAGCACTAATTAGAACATGATAAAATATTAAATGTTAACAGCTGGTTAAATGAAAACTGGTAGTATAGTGTGGAGTACTGTTCAAACCTCATCAAGTTATTATTATCACCTTGATGTGACCTGAAATCTTATTAAAGATACAGAAAGCGCACCAAGGTAGAGATAATAGTATACAAAGAGCACAGAAATCTCTTTGTTGGCCAGGAATGCAAGTAGCAATTAGGTAAACATGCTCGTTTTGTGGTGGAAAAAAAACCCATACACTCACATGCCATACTATCTCGGCCATTGGTAAACACTGTCTATGTTTCAACAAAATGGCAATAGTTATCTTGTACTTGCGGACCACTATAGTGACCACATGGAACTTAAGTCTCTAAGAAACACATCAGCTAGGACAGCCATTACAGTCATATACAAGTCTTAAGAAATCTCGTTTTGAGGACCAGTACCTGGCTTGACTTTTGACTCTTTTGGCATGGGGAAACCTCCCCAACAGAGATAGCAGTATTCACCAGCCCAGTGTCTAATGTCTCACAACCTTAAGAACGTCATTCCAACGGCTACTGTCAACCCATTCCACAACCGGCATCTAAAGAGAGCAAAATGTTCACATCTCATATTCTCACCTCGCCATGTATTCAGTAAAAATTTGGAAATTTAACATAGAAAATGGATATTAATGAAAAAGACCCTGTTAATAATTTTCTAAACATTCTCAAGGTTTAACCAGCCAATGACTTGAGCCTTTCACGAGCCTGTGAAGCGGCAGAACATAAAGATAGAGCAACTTGCCATTCTCATTGCAAGTGGAAAAGCAAAGGAAATGATTGGTGTGCCTCTCACCCAGGACCAAGTCAAGAAGCTTTCTGAACAAGATGTTGAGATATACCTGGGGAGATATGAAGCTTCATGGTCTTCTTACTTTGGACAGGTAAGCTTCTGGTCCATACATGTAAAATGAATAATCCACGTATCAAAGTAGGGACAAGTGAGTTGAAAGAGGTATTTTTCTTGCTCTGAGTGTGTGGGCGAAATGTTGTAATTATTTGTGGAAGTGAGCACACAATAAGACAAACTATAAATACTATATATATATATTTCTTGAAACCTTTGCTTTTATTACAAAACTCAATTCTACAAAACATTACTTACAATGCCAGACTCACGACGCTACTCTACTTACAGAACAATACTTACGATACTTACAAGGTAGGTTACTCATACTAGCAGTACAAATAAACAATATCAAGTGCTGGTTTTGATCATACGAGTAAAGAGTTTTTAATTCGTTGAAGAATTCTAGTATCTTCTTATAGAAGAACAGGATATCATTAAAGTAGTTTGTGCTGTAGTTGCACCTTAGTAGAAAGTTTAACCCTACCTTACTTCTGAGATAATGTTTTGGAATAATCCACCAATTACTGTTGTTTAACTATGTTTTGTCCAATTTAACATGCTTAGAAAAATTCAACAGAGTTTAATTCATTCAAAATGATAATATTTACCAATGTTAAGAAAGTAACATTCTGTTTTATATTTAGTTTACAGAACATGCAAATACTGAATCAAAATATGAAGTATATATGCCATGGGATGCATTGGAGACAAGCATTCTAGCTATGATAAGAAAACCTATCATGTTGCTACCTACTTGAAGTATCAAAGCACGGTACAGAAGGCTAAGTGTACAACAACCCAGAACTGCTGGCCTATACATCTTACACGTAACAAGGAATAGTACCAAGTCTTTGCTTGAAGATTTCAGTAGGAGCAGCTTATTGAAGAAATGAGAGGTTGAGCTGCTGACTTCATTTACTTCAAGGCCACCATGAGTGTACTATGGTACAAGGAGATGGAAGTCAAGTACCTCCAGTGTGTGTGATATATGGTTATGTAATGAATAACCACTTCTGAGAGCTGAACCTTGTCCAATAACTCATGACTATCATCCTTGGTATTTAACTCCAATTGCAAGGTAAAGATCATTTTGATAACTACAATCTTAGCCTGTCTAAAAAATTAGACAGGCTAAGATTTCTTATAGACTAAAAAAGATATCCCTTTTACTTTATCTCTCTTTTTAGTGAGCAGTGAAAAAATTTAAACCTTAAAATGTCACAAGCTCAAAAATTGCAAAATCTGAATCTTTTCTATAAGTTTGTTGTTTGTTTTTTTCTATGTATCAAAAAAGGAACTAAAAATAGCTTGACTAAGCAAACTGAATCCTGTAAAAAAAAAAAGCTGGATTAATTCAAATCTTGTGATATTTTCAAGGGTCAAATTATATCATTGCTTCACTTTTTCTCTTGATCTTTAGGAAGAATGTCGATATTTGATTCATATGCATGTGTTTTCAGTAAAAACAGGGTCAAGTAATAGTCTGAAAAAGTTGCACAATATAGCACATCAAGGATAAATTTTTACTCTCAGTTCCTAAAGTTATTTTGGGACTAGTAGATAGAATAGTTGTTAAATAATTTTTTTTCCACTTTACATAATAACCAAAGCACATTTCGAAGGGTCACATGATAATTTTGTCAAACATGAAAACATTAAAGCAGTATCAAAAGAAACTTGTTTGGCATGTTTCCGCTTTTAAGTAAATCAAGGAAAGGTTGGAAAAGGTGTCTAAGCTATGTTGTATATTAGGGGAGACAAAATGGGCACTTTTGTGAAAAAAAAACAGCAAGAGTTTGAAAACATTTCTGTTTTTCTTTGTTTTGTAGTCATCTCGGCTCAAGTGCACAGTAACCTGTACAATCATCAGCTGTTGGATCAGGAAGAAGCAGGGGGTCGTCTCTATGATGTAAACCAATAGCTTCTACAGTTTGCTGCTACCCCATTTCCCCTTCGTCATTTTCCTCTGTGCCCAGTTCTCTTAGAGAGGATTAAACTGCTTGCTCAAAGGGCATATACTTCACGGCTGAATGCCATATTGACAAGATGATTGCAGAATGGTTGATCTGCTTTCCCTACTTGGGGCCCTTTAATTACTTGAGACGGTTTACTTAGTTAAGGTACTTTACTTATTTGAAGTGTTTTCCCTACTTGAGGTGGTTTCCTCCCTTCACGTCTTTCACTAACTCAAGGTGCTGTACTTTCAGGTGCTTTATTTACTTAACATGCTTTTCTTTCCTTCTGCACCTTCCTCAATTGATCTCCTTTTTCTACTTGAGGTGCTTTACTTACTTGAGATGCTTTCCTTACTTCAGTTTCTTTGCTTAAGATGCTTTACTAGCTTGAGATGGTTTTTTCAGATGCTTTTCTTACCAGTACTTGAGACTCTTTTGTTACTTGATGTGCTTTACTCATTTGAGATTCTTAGCTTCCTTCTAGTGCTTTACTAAGTTAAGGTGCTCTGCTTGCTCCTCGTACTTAAAGTAGTTGAGGTACTTTACTTCAGGTGCCTTACTTTCCATAGGCGCTTTCCTTACGTGTCCTGCTTCACTTTCTTGCAATCCTTTATTTCAGGTTCGTTAGTTACCTGTAGCCCTTTATCTTCTATAGGTGCTTACACACTTGAGGTGCTTTTGTTGCTTAATTTACTTGAGATGCTCTTCTTACTTAAGGTGCTCTACCCTCTTGAGATGGTTTACTTACTTGAGGCACTTTTCTTATTTCAGGTGCTTTCCTTACCTGAGGCGGTTTTCTTTGTTGAGGTCTCTCACTAACTTTAGTTGCTTCACTTCATTCAGGTACTTTATGCACTTAATGTGCTTTTCTCCCTTGCCATGCCTTACTCAATTGATCTCCTTTTTCTACTCAAGATGCTTTACTAACTTGAGATGGTTTTTTGTTTCAGATGCTTTGCATACCGGTACTTGAGATTCTTTTGTTACTTGATGCGCTTCACTGATTTGTGATTCTTTACTTCTTTCTGGTGTTTTACTGACTTTACGTGTTCTGCTTGCTTCACATGCTTAAAGTAGTTGAGATACTTTTCTTTAGATGCCTTACTTTCTTCAGGCGCTTTCCTTACCTGTTGAGCTTTACTTTCTTGCAATCGTTTACTTCAGGTTCGCTTATTACCTGTGGCCCTTTACCTACTTAAGGCGCTTACACGCTTGAGGTGCTTTTGTTGTTTCAGCTGCTTAACTTACTTGAGATGGTTTTTGTTTCTGATGCTTTACTAATTGAGATTTTTTTGTTACTTGATGTGCTTCACTCATTTGAGATTCTTTACTTCCTTGTGGTGCTTTACTGACTTTAGGTGCTCTGCTTGCTCCACATGCTCAAAGTACTTGAGGTACTTTATTTCAGGTGGCTTACTTACTCTTGAGATGCTTTACTTTAGGTGCTTTACTTTCTGGAGGGGCTTTCCTCATTTGAGGTGTCTTACTCAAGATCATTTACTTAAAATGCGTTTATTACTTGTAGCCCTTTACCTACTTCAGGTGCTTACATACCTGAGATGCTTTTGTTACTTTTATCTGCTTTACTTTCCACTTTATGAACTTAAGGAGCTTAACTTACTTGAGGTGCTCTACTTACTTGGCTAGCTTTACCCTTCTGAGATGGTTTACTTAGTTGAGTTACTTTACATATTTCAGGTGCTTTCCTTACCTGAGATGGTTTTCTTCCTCGAGGTCTTTCACTAGCTTAAGGTGCTCTATTTACTTCAGGTGCTTTATGCATTTAACATGCCTTTCTCCCTTTCTGGGCCTTACTCAAGTGATCTCCTTTTTCTACTTGATGTGTGTTACTTACTTGAGATGCTTTCCTTAGTTGAGATGCTTTACCTGAGGTGCTCAACTTACCTGAGGCCCTTTCCTTACTTAAGGTCCCTTAGTTACTTAAAATCCTTTACTTCCAGTGTGTTTATTACTTGTGGCCCTTTACCTACTTCAGGTGCTTACAAGGTTGAGGTGCTTTTGTTACTTTGGCTTCTTTACTTACTTGAGGTGCTTTATGTGCTTAGGGTGTTTAACTCACTTGAGATGCTTTACCTACTTGAGGTGCTTAACCTTTCTAAGATGGTTTACTTGAGGTACTTATTTCAGGTGTTTTCCTTACTCGAGGCAGTTTTCTTTGTTAAGGTCTTTCAGTAACGTAAGCTGCTTTAGTTCCTTTAGGTGCTTTATTTATTTAACATGGTTTTCTCTCTTTTCATGCCCTACTCAATTAATCTCCTTTTTTCTTCTTGTGGTGCTTCACTTACTTGAGATGCTTTTCTCAGGTCCTTCAGTTAAAATGCTTTATTTGCATGAGATGCTTTTTTTTAACTCAGATGCTTTACTTACTCAAGATTCTTTTGCACCTCATGTGCTTCACTCATTTGAGATTCTTTATCTTCCTCTCATGCTTTACTGACTTTGGGTGCTCTGCTTGTTTCACTTGCTCAAAGTAGTTGAAGTACTTTGCTTCAGGTGCCTGACTTACTTAGGCTGCTTTCCTTATTGGAGGTGCCTTACCTACTTGAGATACTTTACTTCAGGTGCACTTATTACTTGTGGCCCTTTCCTTCTTTCAGGTGCTTACACACTTGAGGTGCTTCTGTTTCCTTACATGCTTTTAGTGCTTGAGATGCTTTAATTACTTGAAGTTCTTTATATATTTAAGGCGCTAAACTTACTCGAGAGGCTCTACTTACTTGAGCTTTTACTTTTACTTTTTTCTGGTACTTTCCCTACCTGAGGTGGGTTTTTCCTTGTGGTATTTCACTAACTTAAGGTGCTTTACTTCACGTGCTTTATTTAATTAACATGCTTTTCTGCCTTTCCATGCCATACTCAATTGATGTCCATTTTCTACTTGAGGTGCTCCACTTACTTAAGATGCTTTCTTTAACTCAGGTCCTTTATACTTAACCTTTTGCAGCCTAACATCAGAATGTACATTCTCCATACTGTTCTCTATACAAGTATGTGCTGACAAGGAAAATTTTTTTAACAATCAAGAGCCTCTTAAGTTGGTCTTCATTTCCTTTATTCTCGTGACCTTTGTGAGTGATTCAGGGGTAGTATTGTAAGAAGAAACTAGATGCTAGTTACTTGTAGGAGGTAAAAGGTTAAGAAGCTTTACTTATTTCAGATGCTTTTTTGTTCTAGAAGCTTTACTTAATCTAGATTCTTCTGTTATTTGATGTACTTTAACCATTTGAGATACTTTACTTCCCTCCAGTGCTTTACTGACTTTAGGTGATCTGCTTGCTTCAAATGCTTTCCTTACATGAAGTGCTTTACTTTTCTCGCTACCCGCCTCACTCGATTGATTTTTTTTCTAGTTGAGGTGTTATACTTACTTGAGATGCTTTCCTTATTTCAGTTCCTTTACTTAAGATGCTTTTTTGTGAATATTATGCTCTTGACGATTCTCTTGAAGAAGGCACTAAGAATTAGAGGTTTTCCTTTTGAACTCACTCTGAATCGAATCAATACACGCCCTACTCAATCGATCTTTTCTCTAGTTGAGGTGTTTTACTTACTTGAGATGCTTTCCTTATTTTAGTTCCTTTGATTACGATGCTCTACTTGATATACTAATAATGTCTCACTCGTGACTTTTGAAGGTGTGAATATTATGCCCTTAACGATTCTCTAGGAGGAGGCACTTGGAATTGGAAGTTTTCCTTTTGAATTCACCCTGGGTCGAATCGCTACCCGTCTTACTCGATCGATCTTTTCTCTAGTTGAGGTGTTTCACTTACCTGAGATGTTTTCCTTATTTCAGTTCCTTTACTTAAGACGCTTCACTTGATATACTCACAATGTCTCGCTCGTGACTTTTGTGAATATTATGCTTTTGACGATTCTCTAGGAGAAGGCACTTGGAATTGGAGGTTTTCCTTTTGAACTCACTCTGAATCGAATAGGAAAGAAGGGGGTGCTAGCAGTTCCATTTAACAAGAATACTGTCAGCCACTTCAATGAGAAGATTAAGATCTTTGTTACTCTGAGTCAATACTTCAATGCACAATTTAGAGGAATATTGACAAGATCGAAAATTCAGCATTCTTCAGGCACAGAATCAAAGAGATGGCTTTCTGGGCCGAACATATGAGCTACGTGCCTCAACAGCTCAACTTCACAGTATGGTGTGCAACAACAGGCTGTGGAATATCTCGTGAAGTTCTTGATAAGGTTCAAGAACAGACGAAGTCATTTCTTATGATTTACGTCTACTTCACAGTCAGAAGGGTTATTTTTTAGGATGGATTGATTTCAGAGTAGATCGTTTCTTCCTGGTGACCCAATTTTCAGCAGTTTTAAAAATAATAATCATGACAAGCCATCGTTCAAACAAAGATGTGCGGAATTTGGAATTTCATCAGGCACAGACTTCCGCTTCAAAGGAGGTGAATCACAGTCTTGGATCTGTTTTCATTGATGTGACAGATGTTCCTCAGTCACCAACTTCATTCTAATATCCTGGTAATAACAAGTTCAGCGATGAGGGTAGAAAAACCATCTAAGGCAATCTGATTTGTTTCATATGGAATGACAATGCAAAAGTTGACTTTTCTATGGCAGACAAGGTTTGATGCAAGCTGAGATGATGAGACTGAATCAGTCAATTGAGGCATTCATCTATTGCATTCTGGGTTCACATGTCAATGTCAGATCATCAATCTTGGGTTCATTAGGAAGCGCAAAGGAAGCCCAACGTGAGTTCTCTTATTGGTTAAGGATGCCATCAGAAAGCCAGACATTTCCGAGGGTGAATCAAGCTCGTGATTTATGAGGCTAAAAATAGGCTTCATTTTGCACTCTCATCAGGCACTTCGCTCATACCCTCAAATCTTCTTCTTGACACTCAGAGTACGCTTGGGCATCACAACAGCCTTAAAAAGGAGAGTTCTGATTTGAAGCACAGAGTGAACAAATCCGTGAATTTGGAGATGAAATCAGTTGGAGTAAGGAACAAAAATGGAGATTCATCAAAGGTTAACGGGCAGACGTCTCAAGTCTTTGGTCAGGCCTCAAAAGGAGCAAGCCGCAGAACGGCAGAAGAACAGGAAGCACGTCCTAAACCTTCTTACAGCAGATGACAATAAGAAGCACTACCGCCTGTTAAACAGCATGAGATAGCCACTGTCAAGTCAAACCTCTAGGGACAAGAAAGCGAAAGAATATTCCCTCAGGTGTCTGAATTACTTCTAAAGCCAAAAAAGCTTGCACTCCACGAAACGTATTGCTCAAGAAATAAGGCAGTCAGGACCGAGATGCCAGATAAGAGTATTGTGACCAAATTCAAGAGTCATAATCACTCAATAAGAGTACCCTCTGTGGTTTATGCTTACCTCTCCTTCTGCCTCAGTGCCAAGTAGTTTTGATAGCCTCACAAATAGATGTCAAAGCACAAACCTTGTGGGTTCGGCTATCACATTGTCTGCTTTGATGATAAGCTTTATTCTCTAGAGCCAGTCATCTATAGGGCTGACAACAAAGGTGAAGATGTTGTTCAGATGTTCATTAAAATGCTCGAGGTGAACCTCAAAAATATTCATAAGGAATTGGATTTTGCTGAGAAGATGATCTTCAGAGATGAAGATAGGCACGAGTTCAATAATGCAACACACTGCTGGATTTGCAAGGGTTAATTTGACGTCAACAATGACAAAGTGACAGACCACAATGCAAGTTATAATCAATCCTTCATCTTTGACAACTTGGCTGGTTATGACTCTCATCCATTCATTGAGAATCTCGGTAAAGGCGAGGGAAACAATTCCAATGCTTCAGCAAAGACGTCGTTGTTGGCTCTTTTATCAAGGAAGAAGGTAAAGATGTTGAATTAAAAAACGAACTTTGTTTTATTAAGAACTTTAAGTTTATGGCTTCTTCTGTCGATAGTTTGGTCGCAAACTTGAGTCATGATAAGATTACGGAAACCATGAAAGTCTTCAAAGACAAAATTGATTTAGTCTCGCGGAAAGGTCCGTACCCATATAATTACATGGATAGTATCATTTAGTTTAATGACCCAAAGCATGGTTCTATTCAAAGCCAAACGACTGTGATATATCTGATGAAGACTACGAGCATGCACATAATGTCTGGAAAGAGTTTAAAATGAAGACGACGAGTGATTACCATGAATTCAGAAACATGTGTCTTAAGAATTATGGGCTCGACTCTGTCTGGTATTTCTCCACTCCTGGATTGGCTTGTGATGGTGCATTGCAAGTAAAAAATCTTGAACTTAAGTTATAAAGTGACCCTGACAGGCTGCTGATGATTGAAAAACGAATTTGGAGAGGAATCCCGATGACCTTAACCGTGTTAACTGGAGAGAAATTTCTCGCGATCATAACAATCATCCACTTGCTCTTGAGAAATGGACTTTTTCAATGGGGTAGACAAAGTGATCGAAATGTGAATGATAAAGATAGATAAATAGTTCATCACAAGACACTGAAACAATAATTCGATCTCGGTTTGAGAATAAAAAAGATTCATACAGGAATAAGCTTCAAAGGAGAGCCTTGATTTAAAGATACCTCGAGCTCAACATAAAGCTGCTCGCCAATGCAAACAATGACTTTGAGAAAGACTTCCTCACGTTGATGTGCAATTATGTTTTGGGAAATATCATGGAAAACATCAAGAATCGTGTGGATGTGAGATTAGTCAACAACAGCGAGAAAGCATTGAACCTTCCAGCAAAACCAAACTTCAAGCATTGCACTGTATTTGATAAACATCTTGTTGCGATCCACATGAAGCGAACTAAGCTCGTATTTGATAAGCCAGTATATTGTGGAATGTGCATCCTCGATATCAGCAAGACTGACTTCCACCATAACTACATGAAGAAGATTTATGGAGATCATGCAAAGCTTCTCTTCAGATACTGACACCTTAATGTATGAGATTTAAAAGTAATACATTTACAACGATGTAAGCGGTGATAGGAAGGTCGTGGGAATGATGAAAGATGAAGCTGTTGGAAAGATCATTAAATAGTCGGTTAGATTCAGAGCAAAACTCTAGAGTCACAAGATGTTTGAGGGAAAAGAGGAGAAAAAGTGCAAAGAAATTAAGCAGGCTGTAGTAAAGAGAACAACTCACAACGACTATAGGGAGTGCTTATTGAGCAGAAACATGCAAATCAAGAAAATGAAAGAAATCAGATCACATAGGCATAAGATCTTCACTGCGGTTATCGACAAGATAGCTTTGAGTGCAAATGATGATAAGAGGATAATAAGAGAAGACAAGATATCAACTTTTGTTCATGGTCACTATGAATAAAATCAATAAAAAGTATGAATCATGATAATTTTCCATTCAAAGCATTAATAGTTGGGCCAACGAAACCAGGAAAGACGAGGTATCTGGGAAATTTCTTGAGCACCACCTTTTACGAAAAGTTTGATTACGTCATTCTCCTCTGTCCAACATTCATCCACAACAAGACGTGTGATGGCTCGACAGAAAATGATAAGGACTTACTTGTCTTGACTCCACTCCAGGGTTGGATTGATGATTGCCTCAAGATTATTATTGATGTCTACAAGGGAACAAATACGCTGATCATTTTTGATGATTGTGCTGCTTCGAGAGATGTGAAGCGGAGGACAAATAAACTCGTGAATTTGGCATTCAGGGGAAGACATATGAGAATCAGCGTTTGGGTCCTCATGCAACAAATGACAAGCATTGCAAAACCATTCAGAGAGAACCCTATTGCATTAGTTATCTTTTACACACCATCTGCTAAGGATACGACGATCATTTTCGAGGATCATGCTGGTGAGTTGATAAAAGAGGAGCAGAAGGAACTGATAGCAAAACTAAAGAGAGCAAAATATTCACATCTCATATTCTCACCTCGCCATGCATTTAGTTTAAGTTTTGAAATTAAATTTATAAAATGGACATTAGTAAAAAGGACCCTGTAAATGATGTTCTGAACATTCTCCAGGTTTAACCTGCAAGTGATTTAAGCGGCCAGGTCGCAGAGCGGCGGAACATCAAGAGCAACTTGCTGTTCTCGTTGCAAGTGGAAAAGCAGAGGATCACCAAGGATCAAGTCGAGAAGCTTTCTAAGTGAGATGCTGAGAAGTACTTGAAAAGATATGAAGCTTCATAGTCTTCTTCCTTTGGTCAAGTAAGCTTATGGTCCATACATGTAAAATAAATAATGCGCTTGTCCAAGTAGGGACAAGTGAGTTTGAGGAGGTATTTTTCTTGCTCTGAGTGTCTGGTCGAAATGTTGCAATTATTTTTGGAAGTGAGCACCTAATAAGACAAACTATAATACTTTTTGATTGATTATTGGCACCATAAGCTTCACACGCTGCTCTAAACAATATTAAAGGGAGATTTTGCATCTAAAAAGGTTAGAGAATAGTAACCTATCTACAAGAGTAATTGTTGTTTTTGATTTTTTGGTAGACATGTAAAAGCAGTGGCAAAAATACTAACTTTATTCTTCTGTCTCATTTGTTGCAATCATAGGTGACAGGAGACAATATGTGCTCTTATTTAATATGTGATTTAACCCTTCACACCCTAACATCAGCTTACATATTCTCCTTACTGTTCTCTATACATTTCCAAAGATGGTTTTATGTATTTCCATTATTTCCTTTCTTCTTGTCACCTTACTGTGTGATTCAGTGACAACATCGTAAGGAGAAATTCGATACCTGTCACTCCTAGGGGTCAAAGCGTTAAACAGCGATAAATTATCGGGTTATTTTGTTTGCAATGTTGAAATGTCAAGTAGTCTGAATCGTGGCCTAATTTTAGAAATGTGGGCACTCTGTCTAGGCCCTCATGATTAATGAGCCTTCTCTTTATCCTGATAGAGGCTATAAGTTTTCTGCGGGATTAAGTTTAAGTTTTATAATTTTACAATCATTTTATTTTTGATTCGCACAGGCACTTGTTGGTTCAGAGGACCAGTACCTGGCTTGACTTTTGACTCTTTGGCATGAGGAAACCTTCCCAACAGGGATACCAGTATTCACCAGCCCAGTGTCTGATGTCTCGTGACCTTAAGGACGTTGTTCAAACGGCCGCTGGTCAACGAGTAGCCTTGTGATTGGAAATATTGTATGTTTGGAAGTATTGCAGAAAGGAGAAACCTAGCAAAGATCCACTATGACAAAAAGGCATTGAGCCCGCTTTAAGACTTTTTGCTAGAGTAAAAGAAATACCTGAAACTCCTTTCTTGCCTAGTAAACCCTGCAATGAAAAATGCTATCATTACAGGGAGCAAAAATACGAGGTTAAAGGGAAGGAAAGAAAGGAAATCCCTCTATCTCACTGAGATTTCCTCAGATATTTTTCCAATTACCCACGACTCTCGACCAGAAGGCAAATTCCTAACGGGACAAATTTTCTCACCCCCCAAAATCAACTATTCATGGATATGGCACGTAAGAATGCTGTTTACCTTTCCAATTACTCTTACATATGCTAAGCAGTCTAATTCTTGCTCAATGGCCCCTTTTAAAGCAAACATAACTTTGCGTGGTTTAAAAACTTTGATTTTTGGCAAACTTCTTTCCATCTTCGGTGTAGTTAGAGATCAATTATTGATAAAATCATTCGAAAAATGCTTTTCCATTCCAGTCTCTTGAACCGAAGTGCGAGGACTTAATTGTTCTAAGATTGGCCATCCTCTTTGCCAGTACTAGAGTTGGATATACTACTATAGAGTAAAGCGCAAATCTGACTAAATGCTCTACTTAACTGCTTTATTGGAAAACTATTAACTTAATTATATACCATATTAATTAATGATGATCACACAACTGCCTTCAAGGGTGTGCTAACAAAGAAATACAGATTATCTAATACCTAAGGTATTTATTTAAATATAGTAACAAGCACTACTGGGAACCATTGAAATTGCACCCGGGATACGTGTACCAAAAAATCTGCAATTTTGGTATTGCTGTTCGGAGAGCGGAAATAAGAGATCTCTACAGCCCTAGACGTGAATCTCCGATGCACGAAATCTCAAGAGAAGTTTGCTGACCTTTGTCAATAAGAAAAATTATTCTCAGCTCTGATAACACAGCAAGGTGTGGTAAGAGCAGAGATAACCATTCTGTAAACCAATTTATCTATGAATGTTGTATCACGTTAAGAGCTAATGTCAGCATGCATCAGACAAACAGCGGCAAGTCACCCAAAATTTGCTTTCACTTCTACTTTCATATTTTTTAGCTCAATTTGTCCTTATTTTGTGGTGTGGTTTTTTGTGAAATATACTTTACTTTTCGAGAAATGATTTTTTCTTTCGACCGCTCAAATATGCAAATTTTTACCGTGAATATTACCCGAGTTGTGTGACCTCATGTAGCGAATATACTTGATCTCCGGTATTTCTGTCAACATAATCATTTGTTTCATTATCTAAACTTAATCCCCTGTAATTATGGAAGCTTGCAAAGCAATCTTTATTTTTTGGTGAATATTTTTGTCCGACATACCTTTCCTATGTCAAATAGTAGCATCAAAACAAAGACAGTTTTAACAATGATCGATATGGCAGAATCTACTGTGCTCCAACCTTTAAAAGACAAAAAGATGGTTAAAAAGTTACTGAGCTGTTTCGATGATCACGTTATGCTCTACCACGGGTGTGGACAAAACGTGGGGTAGGCCATTGCCTACCCTGTAGCCTACCCTATGGCCTACCCTATGGCCTACCCTATGGCCTACCCTATGGCCTACCCTATGGCCTACCCTATGGCCTACCCTATGGCCTACCCTATGGCCTACCCTATGGCCTACCCTATGGCCTACCCTATGGCCTACCCTATTGCCTACCAGTGGTCAGATTTTTAAAAGCATAGCATTGCTGCAAACCTTTCGGCGTTTTCCTGGGGACTGTCTGACCAACGACTTTCTTCTACTGTTTTGGTGGCCACATTCATATCCAAATTTCTTAACCTTCTAATAAAACAAGGAAATCGGGGAACAGAAGCCGGTTAAACGAAACTTTTGGGCAAACATCATCATATCAGTTCTCCTTTCAAACTAGAGCAGTACTGGCCCTCTCTCTACACTAGCATTAGTGAGTGAGGAAAATTTTAATAACCAGCGAGATCAGAGATTTTGGAATGGATTTTTTTTGGGGGGGAGGGAGTGAGGGAGGGGTTTGACAAAAAACAAACCCAGGATTCTCATTTTTATGACAAACGATCGCATCAGTTTCAGTTATATTTTTTTAGTGGAACCTTCTTGAAACAACGTTCTGGGCCGTTAGACTATTTTTGGGTTAGGGTCTAGCCTAATAGGACTTATTTTGGGTCTAACAATTTGGCCTTATTTGCACATCCCCATCACTGATATACCAGCCAAACTCCTCAGGGGTATGTTTTTATCCTGCTTAATGAAACTTTTTCTGTGAGCGTTTTCGTCATGTTGGGATTGCATCAGGGGCCTGCTCTGCTTGGGGGGCAGGGTGGGGGGCAGAAACTGCATAGATTACCCAAGGACCTCCAAAGATTCCAAAGTTTACCAGAACGCTTCCGGCGGTTTCTTTGTAGGTGACCAGAAGCATTTCAAAAAATTTCCGAAAAAACCCGAAGATTTCCGAAGGTGACTCGAGAAATTACGAAGATTTTCGACGATTACGGGAGGTCGCCAAATATTTCCGAAAGTCTTCTGAAGATTGCCGAAGACCACCCTATGACTGCCACACTAAGTTTACTTTTTATGATATTTACAAGTAATCAGTTGTTTTCTTGTATCTTCAGAATTTGTAAGTTTCTGAAAACAGACGTGATATTAATTTCCTTAATTTTATCGGTCCTATGTTATTACCTACACGAATAGTTTTTGAGTTACACATGGTGCCCTCCACCCCACCCAAGGCAGGATAGGGCTACATAGTTTTAGTCTTTATCATTCTACAGATATGCCCGTCGTTTATCACTTTCTGATTTAAGCTCAGATGATGAACGAGAAGTTCCTAAACACTACATAGGAAACGTGGTACTTCCGATAGTGCCTTTGGCGATTCTTGATGACTTCAGCAATAACGGAATAATACCTTTTGTTATGAATGCAAGAAATTCCCATCTGGAATTGATTGCTAAAACGCACCCAATTCATGTCGAAATAATGCTTCCTTTCTTGTGGATCTTGATCACCTTCAGCAACCAGAGGATTTACTTTCGGATGATCTTGATCCTGAGAACAGAGTAAGACAGCAAGGAAAAAGTACCTCTTAGCTTGGAATGACGGTCTTGTCACCAAGGTTACAAAGGTTCTTGAACACCGCGAAGATAGACATTGTGTCTGTCGAAAAACATTTATTAACAAAAGTGATAATTCCCTTCGAAAGACCATCGCGAACGTCGTTCTACCCGATTCTCAACACCACAATGTGGAGTTTGTACGTTTCTACTTCGAGGGAGCGTCAGAGCACCGGATAAAGTTAAAGGCTCATGGAAATGCCAAGACTAGTTCTATACCTTACCTCAGAACGTACGGGAGCACAGAGACAAAGATGATGGGTGCTGTAAACAGAAATAAAGCTGGATTGAAGAGAGTTGTTTACCAGGTGGAAGAGGACGTCGGGGGCCTTAAAAAGTGCAAATCTGGTGGTCAGTTACCTCGCAATGAAATACAAGCCAAGTATTTGAAAGTTGAGAGTCAGCCACGCAAAGCTGTAAAGGATCCTATTTTTCAAATCACTGAAAAGATGAAAGAACATTCACAAACAGGAGAAAATTCATTCGGGTATGCTCACTAGATGACGATTCTCCAAAGGTTATGTTGTTTGCCGACGAACAGTTAGCACATACTGCTAACTTTTGTTGTAATGATATTGACGGCCACAAGTCTATCCTCTACGCCGACGTTACCTTCCAACTTGGGCCATTCTTTGTGCTTGTTACGTCCTACCGCAATACAATGCATTATACAAAACGCTCCAGCCCCCCGAATGTCCAATTCTATTAGGGCCTGTAATGCTGTGTATGTTCAGGGACAAAACCACCTATGTTACGTTATTCCAGAAGATGACAGCTAAGATGCCCGGATTAAAAGTCTTTCTACAAGCATATTCCACTGATGGAGAGAAGCCACTACGCCAAGCTTTGGGACAAGAGTTGGAGAGGTCAGTTGCATTTCTTCGTAAGAACCACGTCAAGGAAAACATTCAAGATAAATGTTCCAAATTACAGATTTCCCAGGCAGTCACCGATGTAATTGTTAATGACATCTTTGGCTCTGAAGCCCTTGTGTATGCTTCCAATGAACGTCTCTACAGAAGCAAGCTGGAGGAACTGAAACAGAAGTGGGACAACACTGAGCTGGCAGATATAAGAACAGAGCCGCGATTTTCATCATATTTTCTCAAGTGCGAAGCAGACGAAATTTGGAACCACGTAAGTGCGAAAGTGTCAAATGATGCAGGATTTGGTGACGAGGTGCAGTGTAACAATGTCTCTGAATCTGGCTATGCAGTAATGAAGCACTGGCAAAGTTTTGAATCAAAGGACATGAGTACTTTTGTCGATGATGTCAAGGAGTTGGTTGACAAACAAAGAAGCGACGTACAGAGAGCTTTCCTGGGCCTGAGAGCTTTCCTGGGCCTCCATAGTCTTCACATCGTACGAACAGAATATCAAGATGACGTGCAATTATGCGAGATCTTGGATACCACTCCAAAGGAGCGTGGAAACATCATCAATTCAGTGAAGGTTGTTGTTGACCCAGTGAGGTATAAGCAGTTGATTAACTATCACACAACCCCAATGTTGCCCCTTGGTGTATTCGAGGAAGGAGAAGAAACTGGTGAAGAGAGTGAAGGGGACCGTCCCCCATGTATGATGCAAACTAACACCTCAAGTTGTGGAGACGAGGAAGGACAGGTATCGAAACCAATGCCGTCAAAACAGCCAGACAAAAAGGCAGGTGGATGTTCGATAACAGAATACCTTGAGAATCTCCTTGATACTTTTATTGGGAAAGATATCAAAGCACTTGCAGACAAGGCAAGCAAGCTTCAAAGTGACGATGCAATTCGGAAAGGCTTTGACGATGACACATACTTTGTCAAGAGTACTTCTACATCTCAGCCACACGTGGTCAAAAGGGTGACAGGATCTCGAGATGGAGCTGGTTACTCATGCGACAAAGAATGCCTAGGATTTGTTTCGCGGAAAATATGTGCACATGCCGTGGCTGTGGCTCATTACAGCAGCAACTTAAAGCAGTTTGTTTCTTGGTTCAAGAACACAAGACGTAACCAACACAATCTCGCGGCGTTGACAACATTTTCCGTTAACAAAGCAGCAGGAAAGAAGAATCCCATCAATGCAGGAAGTCGCCTGATGTGATGAAAACAATGGCATCGTGTAATAACACACTCGATGATGCTCTGGCCAACACAGTTACTACACAAGAATACTCAGCTGTTGCCACATCAGATTTGCGCTTGACCATAAGGAAGAGCAGACCTCCAAAGCCTTCTGTTAGTCCCACAACAACCACGCCCTTCGAGTTAATCGAAATCAAAAGGAAAGTACGCAAGTGTGCAGGAGATTTGAAGGAAGGCCCTGATGAGTACACCAAGGATGACTTGGACGAGCTGTTCTATGTCTGCCACAAAGAGCATGATTATGTCTGGATTGTAAAGCACAAACTCTATCAGAAGACATTTGAGAACAAGCATTTTCATGTGTATCGCAATTGCTTAGTAGGACGGGATCCTGGCTTTGACTTTACACATGTTTAGATGTGTATCTCTTACACTCTCTCTGCCTCTCAACTCGGTTTCCTTAAGGATAGGTTGAGTAGCCTTTCATGTTAATACTTTAAAGTATAGACTTTCGTGGGGTGACAAGAGTTGCAACTGTCTCATTATTGTGAAACCGTTCCACTTGATTGCACTGTTCAAACTAGTATAAATAATGTAAGACAAAAGTTTTGAAACCTTGTGAGCCCTATTTTTAATGGAGTTCATTTACAAGGCTAGTTTCCAGTTTAAATTTCATAATAAGAATAACTATTAAATCACGAGAGGAAATGCTTAAAAGCTAAAAGTACTCGCAGTGATGAAATCTAATTTCCCCCAACAATAGTTGTGGTACATGTAGATATTTTCATATTCCCAGAAGTTCGTAGATTTTTTAGATATTCACCAAAGCATGAAGAACTTAACCCCTCCCTCCCCTCTAGTCCGGTCATCAATACAATACAATCAGAAAACGTGGCAAACAGTGTTTAGAAGTCACTATGTCACCTGTTTTTTAGACAAGCCATTAGAAAGGTAAATTGCTTAAATGACTCAAAATTTGCGTTTACCTGTGTAAATATTCTTTGTATAAGTAAGGATGATTAGCATTATCTATGCTTTAGTTACAGTTAAAGATTATTACCAGCATAAAATACAGTGACATCAACAGTCAAGTTGAAAATATTCATGGCTCAAACCAATTGTCAGTCTGTGTTCTGTCACCTCTCTTTTTTTTTAGGAATAAGCCAATAATTTATTAATTAACTAACTTTAGGACGTTCATTTTGAGCTATAAGAAGAAAAGAAAAAATATTGAAGATTGTTAAATTTGTCAATTACTCTGTGTGTTATATCTTTTTGACACAATGTCATGCAATATAGTATAGTCTGAAAAATTCATACAGCCTGGCGCCGGTTACTTGCATAAAGCTACATACCACCATGAGCAAAATTACGCGTCCCGTCAGACTTAAGTCTCGATTGGGAATTGGTCAATAGGCTACCAAAAATCCAGACAGAGGCGGAGTTTTCTACACTGATGTCGGGGGACACATTTACATAAGAGGGCGGGGTGCGCGCCGGGAATTTCGAAAACAGCCCCAATAAAATTAGAAAAGGTACCTGAGTCTTATCTGTGTGGAAGTGGCAACAATTGATGTCTACCCATAAAACGTACCAATTCAAAAGAAAAAAAAATTGAAAAATCCCAAAAATAAAAATTCCTTGATCGATGTGCTCTAGAGGCTCAAGTCAGTTCAAAATCGTCTTAGTAATGCTTATTTCAAGTGTGATATTGAGCGAAAAACACCCTAAAACGTACCAGCTGGGTCTCTAGTTTTTTTGACCCCTAAAAGGTACGACAAGCATCCTTACCCATTTCCGATCGCCTTCTCCCCCACGGTCAGCGCCTAAAAACAAAGATTTGCCCACCAGTGAAAAAAAAATTTTGATTTACTTCAGTCGTCCCCCACCCCGAAAATCTAATGTTCCGTCCCTAAGATGCCTTTTACATTATTCCAAAATGAGTTTCGCTCCGGAACGAAATGGATTTCATACCGCGTTTTACATGCAAGATAATTTACCCTGTAAAAACAATTATTTATGTCCTTTCTTGTCTTTTTCTATGCTTCCCTCGCTCCTAAAGAGGATTCATACAGATATAAGAGTTGTACCGCTTTTATATTATACAGGTACAAAAATGAGTGTTTCGTTCTGGCATGAAAACCCCAATAAACTCATTTAGAAATGACTTGTTTCGAATAAACTTTACTCTGGTATCATGTGACAACCGCTATGAACTCGTTCTTGAACAAAACTAATAAAAGGCCCCTAAAGTTTTTATTCCCAGAGCATCACGCTTTGCTCTCCTGTCTTAATACTATAAATTTCAATAGCTCTGAAGCAACAACCCGCTTTTAACTGCTTCGCTGCCACTGAAGCAACGATTAGTGACCACAAAAGGCATATATTCTAATATTTTCAATTCAACATAAACAAAAATCTTTATACAGGGTAAATATGGTAAATATTTATTTGTGTCAGGATAAATTATTGCGTGACTAGTTTAGGATGTAAATGGGGAACGGGAAAATACAACGCAAAACCTGGGATCCTGTCAAAAAGTAATACCCAGGCGCTATATAATAATCGAAACAGCTAATAAAATCATAAATAAACAAGGTAAGAGTGTTATGTTAGATTTTAAACAAATTGTAGTGATTTATGCCAGTAAACGGTGGCGATAAGTAGACACAACATGCATGTTTTTATAGTCGCTAGCAAGTAAATTTTGTCGGACTTTGAGTTCGTCTCAAGATAGAACAACACCAATAGACAAGGAAATTTTTACAGTAACTTTTTAACCATCCTTTTATGGAATCCTCGATTATAATTCTGAACTCTTTTAATGGAAACTTCTACTTCTCTAATCCTGCTCGTAATAATAACCAGTGCGCATACTCGTAATGCAATATAAGACACTACATCTCTCCCTTCCTCTAAGAATGAGAAGGGTAAATGTCACTATGAACAAAAACAAAACTCAACATATCGTTTCCTTAGACTATCTGTCCAAATAATGTTCAAGTTACATAGTTCTTGAAATGTTCCAGGCAAATGTTCAAGTCACATAGTCCTTGAAATGTTCAGGCACCCTTCTTGTTCTTTCCGATCTGCGAAGTGCAGGTGGTGCTTCTGGTTCATCCTCAACTGCTTCATCTGCTTCATGATATCCTTCAGCTACATCAGCTGCTTCAGCTGTCTCAATGCTGGGTGTAAATTTTTCTTCCTCGTCACTTGGAGTGAGTTGTACTGGTACGCTGGAAGGCAGCTTTTTGAAGAATGACGCATTTCTGGTTACAGTGCGTTCTGCGTTTTGGGCCGTAATCATGCTTCCTTTCTTGTCTTTTATCTCAAGTGGCTCAGGTTTAAATGGTGTGGACATCTTGTTCTGCTTGGGTTGTTTTAGCAATACTTTGTCACCAACGCTTAGGTCTGTGTTTTTGGCATGGCTGTACCTATCCGCATATTCTTTCATCTCTGTCTTTCTCTTGGCATCGGTTTGTCTAACCTCTTGAGGTGCCAGATCGTGTTGTATCTGAGGTAGTGTGGACTTGAGTTTTCGTCCATTCAACAATTCAGATGGAGACTTTCCTGTGGTGCTGTGGGGGGTTGCCCTGTACTGCCGAAGAAAGGTGAACAGCTCTTGCCTCCAGCTCTTGCCTTCTATGACGGCTGTCCTAATTGCCTTCTCTAGTGTTCTCATCAGTCTCTCCGCCTCCCCATTTGCTCTGGGCCACATAGGAGTTATTCTGCGATGAGTGAAACCAAAGTGAGTGGCAAACTTTTGGAAATCTTCGCTGTTAAAAGGTGGACCATTGTCAGTACTTACTATGTTGGGAATTCCTTGTCTAGCAAAGATACTGTCAAGGTGTGGAATTACTGCTTTTGCTGATGTTGACCTCAGGATCTCAACTTCTGGAAATCTGCTGAAGTCATCAGTCACGACTAACAAGTAGTCTCCATTTGGAAAAGGACCACAGAAATCCATGGATAGCTCTTGCCACGGACCTTGTGGTAGTGGGGACATTTGTAGAGGCTCAGGAACCGGCTTTGCATCATGGTTTGCAGCTTGACATGGTAGACACTCTCTTACCATTTCTTCAACCATTTTATCTATCCCTGGAAACCAGACTGAATCTCGCAGAAAACGCTTCGTCTTGACGATGCCTTGATGTCCACTGTGGGCTAACATAATCACTCGCTGTCGTAGTCTTCCAGGAACTATTATGCGGGTTCCTCTCAGAATTACACCATTTGATACTGACAGCTCCTGTTTGATCTGTTGGTATTGACCGACATCCTTTCCGACTTCGTGCCACTTTTGAGTTGTTATCACCCTTGCCAGGTTCTGCAATGTTTCATCTGTTGCTGTCGCATCTTTGATCTCTTGAAGGGTAACGGCAGATGGCATAGCATTAGTGATCACAAAGTTGACATAGGCATCAACTCTCGATAAATGACGGGGGGTCTGTGACTGCTTGGGATCAGGATGACGACTCATGTAATCGGCTGGGTTGTCTGCTCCTGGCTTGTAAACAACTGCAGTTTCATATGGCTGTAGGCGCAGCTGTAGTCTTTCAAGTCTCGCAGTTGCCTTGCAGGTGGGGTTGTTGAAAATTGTTTCTAATGGCTTGTGATCTGTGATGACGCGAAAAGATGATCCATACAGGTATAGGTGAAAGTGTTCAACTCCCCAGATCACTGCAAGGGCCTCTCTTTCGGTTTGACTGTAACGGCTTTCGCAATCAGTGAGTGAGCGACTTGCATAAGCTATAATGTTCATTCCTCCATCTGCTGTTAATTGTGTGAGAATTGCTCCCAGTCCAACAGGGCTGGCATCAACGATCAGCTCTGTTTCCAACGAGGGGTTGAAGTACTTCATGACTTCTGGAGTTGCCATGCGAGCCTTAAGACAAACAAATGCATGTTGTTCTTCTGGGCCCCACACCCATTTGGCATTTTTGTGTGTGAGTTGACGGATTGGAGCGGAAATGGATGCAAAGTCCTTGATAAAGCGTGCAAGGTACTGGGCCAAACCAAGAAAACTGCGTGCCTCAGTTGCATTCTTGGGAGCACTGGCATTGATGAGGGATGAAATTTTCTTGTCGTCTGCACTGATGCCGTCTGCAGAGAAGTGATGGCCAAAGAAGTCAATGGATGATTGGTTGAACAGACACTTGTCAGGGTTCACAGTTAGATTGTTCTCTCTCATTCTCTGAAGAACAGCTCGTAGAGCCTCGTCATGATCAACTTGGTTCTTGCCAAACACTATTATGTCGTCAGATATGTTTCTTGCATCTTCAACTCCCTGTAATACCTCTTCTATAGACTTCTGAAATATTTCAGCTGCTGAGTTGACTCCAAAGGTGAGTCGCTTGTATCGAAATAAACCAATGTGCGTGGCAAAAGTAGTAATGCCTCGAGAATTTTCTTCCAGCTCAAGTTGGTGATAGCCTTGGTTTAAGTCTATCTTGCTGAACACAGTAGATCCATTCAGATCAACGATCAGGTCTTCTACAGTAGGTACTGGGTGTCGTTCCCGTTCTATAGCCTGATTGGCCGCTCTCATATCGACGCATATGCGTATTCCTGTCTTCTTTGGAACTACCACTATCGGGGACACCCAGGGAGTCGGTCCTTCAGCTCGTTCTATTATGTCAAGTTCCTCTAGATTCTTGAGCTCAGCCTCGACTTGTTCGCGAACGTGAAATGGTAATCTACGGAACTTCTGAGCAAGTGGTCTTGCACTACTATTGACATGTAATTTCGCAGCTTTATCTTTCATCTTCCCCAGCCCCTCAAAGCAATCTTTGTATTCCCCCACGACGTCATCTACCTGGGGTGTTGATACACTGTTTACTATGCGCAGCAGTCCGAGATCAGTTGCCGTCTCATAGCCTATCAGGTTTCCATCCTGTCCGTCAACGACACAGAATTGTGCGACCTTGAATTTGTTGGTCACTCCCGACTTGATGTTGGCTTCGAACGTCCCAACGACTGGCAAAGGCTCGGAAGATCTGTAGCCATAGATCTTCTTTAAAGTAGGTGAAATGTGAATATTCTCCATCTGATTGAAAGTATACGTGTCAATAACATTCACTCCCGCTCCTGAGTCGATAAGACATTTAACTGTCTTTTCTCCAATGATAACTTCAGTTAATGGTTGTGCCTTGTCACGCACGGAGTGGAGAGTGATACGGTAGGTGTATTCTTCATCAGTGGACTCATCACTATCTCCTTCACCCACAGTGTTGACTTTCTTGGCAGTTAATCTACTTCTGCACACTGTAGCGAAATGACCCTTTTTGTGACAGTGCTTGCACGTTTCTTTCAGGGCTGGACAAGGTCGCCCTTTATGAGGGTAGTGTTCGCCACATCTGTAGCATTTCTTGTTTTCGGACGTTCGCTTTTCTGTCTGGACTGGCGATACTTTGGCTAACTTTTCGTGCTCCTCAATACCTTTCGCTTGCTTGTCAGACATTTCTAGACCCCGGCCATAGGCAAGTAAGTCTTTGAGATTCATGTCTTCTCGTAGAGCTCTTCGCCGCAGTCGTGAAGATGAACAAGAGACGACTATGTGTGATTTGATTTCTTCGTCTTCACTGGCAAACTCACAGGTTTGAGCCAGGCGTCTGAGCCGTGTGCAGTAGGAATCTAGCAGTTCACCAGGATTCTGGGTAGCATTTCTGAACATGTAAATTTCGTACGTCTTGTTTACTTTGGGCTGGAAGTAAGCATTCAAAGCGGTTACGGCTTTGTCGTATTCTTTCTCTTCGCCCTGGTCTGGAAGTGTTTCGAAAATGTCAGCGACTTCCTCACCAGCGGAGTATAGTAGCAGCGCTCTCTTGCGTGTCGGATCTTTCACCTCATGAGCAGCGAGATACATTTCAAAACGCTTCAACCATTTTTTCCAACGCGGACCGACTGAAGCGTCGTCTTCATGTACGGAGAATGGAGGAAATGGAGGTAAAATATTCGCCATTTCGCTTCAGCAGTTGTGTAATCGTTCGGTGTAATCTTGTGATGCAATTTTCCGGGGAATCTTCTGTGGCGAGTGTATATTATTGTTCAACTGAGTCGAGAAGTCTGGATTTTCACCTCAAAACAGTTTCAAGATGGCGGCCAGCGCACGTGGTGGTGAGAAGAATGTTGTTTTTTCCATTGTTTATCCGATGTAGTTGTTTCGAAATGACTGTAAATTGAGTTGTAGTTGTAGGTGAGCTCGTTTGGGATATCCTCGTCGCCAGTTATGGAATCCTCGATTATAATTCTGAACTCTTTTAATGGAAACTTCTACTTCTCTAATCCTGCTCGTAATAATAACCAGTGCGCATACTCGTAATGCAATATAAGACACTACACCTTTGGTCTTTTAAAAGCTCGAAGCTCAGTAGACTCTGTCATATCGGTCATTGTTATAACTGTCTTTGTTTTGATGTTACTTTTCGACATAGGAAAGGTATGTCGGACAAAAATATTTACCGAAAAATTAAATATTTCCTTGCCAGCTCCAGTAATGACAGGGGATTAAGTTTAGATGATCAAACAAAGGATTATGTTGACAGAAATACCGGAGGTCAAGTTTATTCGTTACATGAGGTCACACAGCTCGGGTAATATTCAAGATGAAAATTTGCATATTTTAGCGGTCGAACGAAAAAAATCATTTCTCCGAAACTGAAATATATTTTCACAAAAAAACTACACCACAATTATTAGGACATACTGGGCTACAAAATATGAAAGTAGGAGTGAGATCGAATTTTGGGCAACTTGTCACAATATTTCAAATTTGTGCGATGGATGCTGACATCCTCTCTGAAATCCTTCTTTCTCTACCTTAGCTCTGATTTACAGGGAACTTTAATTTCAAATTAAGGGCAGTTGTCATAATCTATTATTTTATAATTTAAAGAATATACTGTATGTTCCTAAAAATACGGTTAAGGTTATCATAATCCTTAGAGACAACCCCGCAAAAACCAGAGACTGAAATACTTGAGAAGGCTGGACATAGAAATCCTTAGGTTTTTAAGTATGAAGGTTTTATACATTGCTACATGTACAGATGGTTTGTGATAAACATACTTTTTTCACAACCACATTATACGTGTGTGTCATTCAAAATTCCATGTGAATATGTTTTGTCCAATTTACTATGGTCAGAAAAATTCAACAGAGTTTAATTCATTCATAATGATATTTACCAATATTAAGAGAGTAACATTCTCTTTTATGTTTAGTTGGCAGGACATGCAAATACTAAATTAAAATATGAAGTATATATGCAATGGGTTACATTGGAAACAAGCATTCTACCTGCAATAAGAAAACCTATTATGTTGCTACCTATTTGAAGTATCAACAAAACCACACAAATATCTTAAGCGCAACAAAACTACCTGCGACTATACACGTTTCGGTTTATAAATACAAAAGTAAATAAGATGACATACCTCTTTCCCCGTTCTATTATTCTAGTAATTCGACAATCCTTCGATCTGGCTATGCTTGCGACTAACAAGTGTCTCGTGGCCGAATGAAACCTAATGCCAACCGTTCGAGGGTATGTTACACAAAACAAAACAAAAGGGTACTGGACGTCACGCAAATCATAACTAAAAATAGCCTTCGTTACATGGCTCCCCTTAATTAAGATAGAAATTTACCACACTGATCAAACAAACTAGAACTGGTATCAACTACTAAAGTTTAACTATTTAGATCAATGTCTCTAGATATGGGCTGTAAGCTCGTACATTTCTCATGACTCTTCAGTTGGGGATTCTTCTAGCGGAGCAACAGCAATAAAATAATTTCTGAACTGGTCTACATAGACTAGTCACTGGTCCAACAGGTCGTCCATTTTTGTCTAAGTTCCGGTCAGCAATTTTGATGCGGACTTTTCTGACAAGACCATCATTGTCAGGGAATGTTTCCTCCACGCGCGACCTTCCAACATTTTCTTGGTGAGTTATCATCCATAATGACGACGACGTCATCAACCTGCTGGTTTCTTCGAGTGGCTACCCACTTCTGTCTTGGCTGGAGAGACTGTAAGTCGCCTTCCTCCATCTCGTCCAGAACTCGTTAGCAAGGTATTGCGCTCTGCGCCATCTTTTCTTTGAGTACAGATTGGCACGCTGGAATTCACCAGGTGGGGACAATATTACCTTGGACTTCATGGTAAGTAAGTGATTGGGTGTGAGAGACTCAGGCAGCTGTGGAAAGTTTATCGTTTCAACAGTCAGGGGGCGACAATTCACGATGGCCTCAGCCTCTACCATGAAGGTTCTGAGGGTTTGGTCATCAAGCTGGGTAGTGTGCTGTGTGAGAAGTGATGCCAACACATTTCGAACAGTACGAATTTGACGCTCCCAGGCCCCACCCATATGACTTGCCTCTGGGACATTCATTTTGAAATCTATCCAGTCACAGTTTCTCTTTGCCAGTTCGTGCTGTATCTTCTCGTGTTGGTTGTTTTGCACTAACAAAGTTCGTACCTTGGTCAGATCGCAACTGTCGCACTGGGCGGCAGCGTCCCACGAACCGGCAACAGGCATTGAGAAGCGAATCAGTAGACAGATGTTACGGGAAAATTTACTGATTTTTCAGTGTGGTTGTTATTCGGAACATATTTATTCGTAAACTTTCACATTAAACCATTTCCAGTCCTTTCATTTTAATAAATCAAAAAGTGTATAAAAACCACAGTAGCTTTTGGAATAGATTTTGCTTGTAACTCGTTTTCATTATGCACCTGCATGTCGATACTTTTGTTCATCATTATTAGTGGAATTTTTGGTAAATATAAGTGTTAATGGTCTTTCTGAAAAAATTGGTTTCCATGGTAGTTAGCAGCTGAGTTTACACTTGTAACTTTAATTTCTTTTCATACGATAGTTTCCACACCAACCTTGCATAGATAAGCAGAAACATCTAATTGCTTTTCCGGTTTTATTTCCTGAGCTGCTCTATTGTAATTAGGATAGGTTTATTTTCTATATTAAAGCTGTGAATTCTCACCTAAATTCCTATTTTTAATGGCCTCAAGTTTATTGTATCCGTCCTTTTAATCTTGAGATTATTTTCGTCCTAGAAACAGATGGAATATTTAAGTAGTTTTCGTTTAACTTCAAAGAGACTTTTTCCGCTCTTTTGTGTCCCTATTCAAATATTTCGATCTGTGTAACAGTAGTATCTCACACCAGTTAGTCCTTAAGCAAGTACCTTGTGCAGCTTTGATGATTACAAACTTGAGTACGCTAGAGGTCAT